>NC_091956.1:78006406-78221406 GCF_031021105.1 Erythrolamprus reginae | reverse complement strand
AGAACTACGGCACCTAAAACACGATTTGAGTATTGCCCACAAGATCATATGCTACAATGTCCTACCGGTCAATGACTACTTCAGCTTCAACCACAACAACACAAGAGCACTCAACAGATTCAAACTTAATACGAACCGCTCCAAACTTGACTGTAAAAAATATGATTTCAACAACCGAGTTATCGAAGCGTGGAACTCATTACCGGACTCAATTGTGTCAACCTCTAACCCCCAACACTTCTCCCTTAGACTCTCCACGATTGACCTCTCCAGGTTCCTAAGAGGCCAGTAAGGGGTGTACATAAGTGCACTAGTGTGCCTTTCGTCCCCTGTCCAATTGTCTTTCCTTTCTTTCACCTATCTTATATATTCTCTTCCTTTCATATATCCTCTCCTCTAAGTTCACTTTCACCCTCTTTTATATTATCACATGTCTATCTTTCTTCCTATGTATTTGTGTATTGGACAAATGAATAAAATAAAATAAATAAATAAATGGAGATATAAAATAATCTGTCTCCTCTTCTTTGATGAACAAATACCTTATATATTAAGAGGTTTTAATTTGCTTTTAGTATTGGATTTTATTGTATATTTTCATTATTGTTGTTAGCCGCCCCGAGTTTTCGGAGAGGGGCGGCATATAAATCCAATAAAACTAAACTAAACTAAACTTACTCCCACAGCTGGCTGTTTTTTGGCTGGGAAACCTCAGCAACTCCATTGCACTTCCTCTCCTTTTTATGCTGTGTAAATCATTGGTTTTGGTGATTCATCCTTTTGGGATGGATTTTTCTAAATGAGAATTTAAATGACTACCCGCCTATCTGCTGATAGCAGAAAACAGATTGTCAGTGTAAGAGGGAGGCAATCAAGTCAAACAATTCCAGGGAGTGTGGCAGAAGGCTTAATATTAGGATAACTGGCATTCACAGTCTTTGCTAATGAGTTAACAATTATTTTTGCTGGGTTCTGCTGGCACTGATACGCAGAAAAGACTCTTTTTCAAGTGAAATTCAGACGAAATCGTTAATGGATGGTTATCCAATCCAAGTGTGATACTTTATATATTTTGATCTTTAAAAAAAAGAATGGCTTTCATTCAGTAATGGATAATTCAGATGAAAAATTGATGAAAAATTGATGTATCCGCTGAAAGATTAATATTATTTTTGTTTCACAAATGTATAGGTTGACTATTTCTATAGATTCAAAGTAGCTCACAAGTAATAAAAAATGCAATATTATATCCCCCCCCCAAAAAAATCTTTGTATACCACCAATATGTACTTGACAAAACAAACAAATAAGCAAATAAATAAAATAATAACATCTGAATTTTGGTATTCCCACCCCCAATGTGCAGAGTATTTTGCATTGGCTACCGATCAGTTTCCGGTCCCAATTCAAAGTGTTGGTCTTGGCCTTTAAAGCCCTACATGGCAATGGACCAGATTACCTCCGGAACCGCCTGCTACCGCACAAATCCCAGCGACCGATAAGGTCCCACAGAGTTGGTCTTCTCCGGATCCCGTCGACTAAACAATGTCGTTTGGCGGGCCCCAGGGGAAGAGCCTTCTCTGTGGCGGCCCCGGCCCTCTGGAACCAACTCCCCCCGGAGATTAGAACTTCCCCCACCCTCCCTGTCTTTCGTAAACTACTCAAGACTCATTTATACCTCCAGGCATGGGGGAGTTGAGACAGCTCTTCCCCCTAGGCCATTACAAGTTATGCATGGTATGCTTGTGTGTATGTTTGGTTTTATAATAGCGGTTTTTAGTTGTTTTTTATTATTGGATTTTACATGTTGTGTTTATTATTGTTGTTAGCCGCCCCGAGTCTGCGGAGAGGGGCGGCATACAAATCCAATAAATTATTATTATTATTATTATTATTATTATTATTATTATTATTATTATTATTATTACATTGTCATAAAACAGGTAATGTTGTTATGTCATCAGCAAACTTGGCTGTTTTGCTAGTCACATTCAATTCCAGATCATTTATAAATGTGGCAAAAGGCACTGGTCCTAGGACAAAACCCTAGAGCAGTGGTCTCAACCTCTATTCTGTGGCTGGTACTGGTCCATGGCTCATTGGAGACTGGCAATGAGCAACGGCTGGGCACACCAAGTTACATTCATGCAAGCATGAAATAATCTCTTTATTTAAATGCAGTGGCTATATGCAATGTTTGAGAAAATTAAACATTTGCTTAGGAGACGGAAAAGCTGTATTGTTTCAGGATCCAAACAGTCGGTCTGCAAGAAGACTCGGTGGTGCAGTGGTTAGAGTGCAGTACTGCAAGCTACTTCTGCTGATCACCGGCTGCCAGCAGTTTGGCAGATCGAATCTCAGTAGGCTCAAGGTTGACTCAGCCTTCCATCCTTCCAAGGTCGGTAAAATGAGGATCCTGATTGGTCGGGTCCATGGCTCATTGGGAACTGGGCCACCCAAGCAGTGGATGAGCACACGAAGTTACATTCATGCAAGCATGAAAAAAGTCTGTTTATTTAAACGCAGTGTTTTTATCTCCTAAATTATACAGAAATAATCTCTCCTTCACTATTCCTCAGGTGAACAAAAGCTGCAGATTTTGAAAACTCTATTGCTAATTGCTAGCTATAAAATTTCTGGTTTCTATACATTGAAATCAGACCCCTCTAGGCTATTGGCTCAGCCTGCTGAGTTCTAATGGAATGTTTATTAACTTTCCAACTGCTGAGAAGGATTTTTAAAAAAAGATCCTTAAGCATAGATAGTCAGATAAAGTTAACTTTATTTATTTATTTATTTATTTATTTATTTATTTATTTATTTATTTATTTATTTATTTATTTATTTATTTATTTATTTATTTACTTATTTATTAAATTTGTATGCCGCCCCTCTCCGCAGACTCCGGGTGGCTCACAACAACAGCAACAGAAAACAATATATAATACAAATTCAATAATTAGAAAGCTAAAAACCCATATTTTTTAAAAAAAACATGCACACAACATACCATATATAAACAGTATAGGCCTGGGGAAGATATTTCAGTTCCCCCATGCCTGATGGCAGAGGTGGGTTTTAGGGAGTTTGCGGAAGGCAAGGAGAGTGGGGGCAGTTCTAATCTCAGGGGAGAGCTGGTTCCAGAGGGTCGGGGCCGCCACAGTGAAGGCTCTTCCCCTGGGACCCGCCAAACGACATTGTTTAGTCTGTTTAACCGATGCAAAAGACACACGAAAGAGAGAAAGGCAACACTGAAACAGTAAGGCAATTCAACTAGTAAACTGAATGTGTGAATGGCGTCTGTGCGAAGAGACTGCTACAGGAATGGAAAGTGTGAGGAATTGAAGTTCAAGTGTGAATTGCACCAGTTATCAAAAAGGCAAGCAGAGAAACAAATGAAAAGCATTTCAAGCAAGCAAGACAAAAAAAAAAAACCTAGACGTGCAAAATTTTGCAAGTTATCACTTGCAAATGATCCAATTGCTGTGGCTGTATGCAATGTTTGAGGAAATTAAATATTTGCTTAGGAGAAAGAAAGGCTGTATTGTTTCAGGATCCAAACAGTCGGTCTGCAAGAAGACTCGGTGGTGCAGTGGTTAGAGTGCAGTACTGCAAGCTACTTCTGCTGATCACCGGCTGCCAGCAGTTTGGCAGATCGAATCTCAGTAGGCTCAAGGTTGATTCTGCCTTCCATCCTTCTAAAGTTAGTAAAATGAGAGAATCCTGATTGTTCGGGGCAATATGCTTACTGTCTGTAAACCGCTTAGAGAGGGCTGTAAAGCACTGCTGCATGAATTCCAGTGATCAGTTAGGTCCCACAGAGTGGGTCTTCTCCGGGTCCCGTCAACCAAACGATGTCGCTTGGCGGGACCCAGGGGAAGAGCCTTCTCTGTGGCGGCCCCGGCCCTCTGGAACCAACACCCCACCCAGAGATTAGAATTGCCCCCACCCTCCTTGCCTTTCATAAGCTGCTTAAAACCCACCTCTGCCGCCAGGCATGGGGGAATTGAGATACACTTTCCCCCTAGGGCTTTAAAGTTTTATGCATGGTATGTCTGTATGTATGATTGTTTTTTTATATAATGGGTTTTTAACTGTTTTTAGTATTGGATTATACTGTTTTGTTACGAGTCTGCGGAGAGGGGCGGCATACAAATCCAATAAATAATAATAATAATAATAATAATAATAATAATAATAATAATAATAATAATATACGTCTAAATGCTATTGCTAAACACAGAAAAGTGTTATACATAAAGAAAAGTGAGAGATGTTTACAATTACATCATGTGGATGAAAATAGCCTTTAATCCAGGAGGGAGTAAACAAACCATGCAAATTTCTATTGCTATAGTCAGTGAAATAATTCTGATAGAAGCTTCCAAACAAATGAAATATTACTTTGCCCACAACACTATCTTCTTGGTTCTTTAGAACACAATTCTACATCAAGACACACACACCCTTTGTGATTTATATGGTCAGATTTTTCATGATTTGTCACTGTCTTCTTCCAGGATATTTCTTGATCATTTCATTTTAGCCTATGGTCAGTAAAGGGCTACCAAATTTTTTACTACCACACTGTGGGTGTGGCTTATGCAGTAGCAAAATTTGGAGCTCCACCCCAGAGCACCCAATTTGCACTGAAAGATGTTGAAACAAAATGCATAAGCCACGCCCACGGTGTGGTAGTAAAAATTTTAGTAGCCCATCACTGGTTGTATCTCTACAAAGTTGCTACCCTCTACTCTAGAGCAAAACGACAATGAAGAACTATTTCATTATAATTTTCCATATATAAAACAATCTACTATAAGCAACACATTCATAAGTCATGAATAACTATAAATCCCCCCTCTTTCTTTCTTTCTTTCTTTCTTTCTTTCTTTCTTTCTTTCTTCCTGCCTCCCTCTGCTGTTCTTGTTCTTTTTTCTTTGCTCTGGTAAATTAAATGAATAAAACCAAAGATGGCAGGAAATAATTTTTGACAAATCTTCAACTCCACATTAAAAGAAATATAGTCATAAGCCTAGAAACGAAGACATTGCACAATGCACATTTTAATAACTTTGTAGTACATTAGGAGCTTGGAGTTTGTTTTTTTCTTTTTTGAACTAAGAGTTGTAACAATATAACTGTACAAAGTAGGCAACAAGATTTATTCCAAGATACTATTATAAAAGAGTCAGGATTATAACCATTCCTGCGGAGAGGGGGGGCCATACATATCTAATAAATTATTATTATTATTATTATTATTATTATTATTATTATTATTATTATTATTGTTGTTGTCATTGTCATTGTTGTTATTATTATTATTATTATTCCAACAATAATCATAACGATCACATCTACGAGATACAACATATAAAAGACATCCATAAACTAGCATTATTAAAACAAATTATAACATTACAATATAATTGTATACATTCTGTATACAAAGGTTTTTCCTTTAAAATATATTATAAAATGAAATTAACCAAGATAAAAGACAGTATAGCAGCAACTACATAATTAAAACATCATTATGAACATCTGGAAAAAGGAAGAAGATTCACATAGCAGATGTCAGGCCGAAGCCATCATTCTGAGTTAGAGACTTTGGCCTGCCACAAGTAGAATAGTACTGTGGGAATTGGGGAGGGCTGGTTGCATGAGAGGGAAAAATACTAGCCACAACAAATTATTTCCAGAGATTCAAGGTCATCCTTGGTTCAGCACCAGCTGGAAGTGCATGGGAGGTTGAGAGAGCCAGAGTGGTCCATGTGATGAACTTGTGGATGTGGGACGAGGGATGAACCTTAACCTGGGTGGAGAACTGTTGACTACAGTTTGTAACCAACATGGCTCTGTCAATAAATTGGACCTTGGAAGAAGGCCAAGGTTTAGACTCTGATTTATTTCACGGATGCTGGCAGCAGAATTTCCAGAAAGGAGTATTAACATAGAGCAAGCCCAAAAAAATATGACTTTAACAATCGAGTCGTCGAAGCGTGGAACTCATTACCTGACTCAATAGTGTCAACCCCCAACCCCCAACATTTCTCCCTCAGACTCTCCTCGATTGACCTCTCCAGGTTCCTAAGAGGCCAGTAAGGGGCGTACATAAGTGCACTGATGTGCCTTTCATCCCCTGTCCAATTGTCTTTCCTTTCCATTTTATCATATATATTCTTTCCTTCCCTCCTACTTCTCTTCCTCTTCACTTCCTATCTTTTATATATCACTTAATGTCTATTCCCTTTCATATGTATTGTATATTGGACAAAGAATAAATAAATAAAAATAAATAAAATAAACCTATTAATTAGGGTCATTGGAAGTCATTTAAAATGTGTTTAAAAGAAAACATGTCCCTTGAATCCTCTCCTTAACACCTAAAGCTTTTCATTTATAAATAAGATAATTTTCATAGCTCAAGTAGAGCTAAAGTTCCCCATAAAATGTCAAATTACATTAAAAAGTACCTGATCTCATGATCTTTTTAGCAGTAGCCTAACTATATACTAAACTATGGAAGTCATTAAACAAATGCATTGTTCAATATGGGGCACTGAACACGGGGCAAAACCAGAAATAAATGCCTCGTTTTGGCAAAAAAAATGCGTAAACCATGGTCATGTGTGTATGGGATGGTGCAAATGGCCAAAAATGTTGCGGGCTAGTTGCTGAACGTCCAAACGATGGTTACTTGACAAGAAGGATAGCTATTGCAATTTCAGAACCAACTTTTAAGTACTTTGAGGGGTGGGAGGGGTATGTATGTATGTATGTATGTATGTATGTATGTATGTATGTATGTATTTGTTTGTTTGTTTGTTTGTTTGTTTGTTTGTTTGTTTGTTTGTTTATTGTTAGAGTTGGAAGGGACCATGCGGGTCATCGAGTCAACCCCCTGCCTAAGCAGGAACCCTACAGCATCCCAGCCAAATGGCAGTCCAATTTCCTCTTAAAAATGTCCAGAGTATTGGAGTTCACAACATCCGCTGGTAGGTTGTTCCACTGGTTGATCGTTCTGACCGTCAGGAAGTTCTTCCTTATTTCCAGGTTGAATCTCTCCTTGGTCAGCTTCCAGCCATTGTTCCTCGTCCGACCCTCCGGTGACCTGGAGAATAAAGTGATCCCCTCCTCTCTGTGGCAACCCCTCGTATACCTGTAGACTGCTATCATGTCCGCTCTGGCCCTCCTTTTCTCTAGGCTATCCATGCCCAGTTCCTGCAGTCTCTCTTCGTAAGTCTTGGTTTCTAGACCCCTGATCATTTTGGTTGCTCTTTTCTGCACCTTCTCCAGAGTTTCAATGTTTTTTTTTTAAGTATAGTGACCAGAACTGTACACAGTACTCCAGGTGTGGTCTGACCAGGGCGTAGTAGAGTGGTATTAAGACTTCCCTGGTCTTGGAATGTATTCCCCTGTTGATGTAGCTTAGGATTGTATTGGCTTTTTTGGCTGCTGCACATTGTTGGCTCATGTTTAGTCGATTATACACCAAGACTCCGAGATCTCTTTCGCCATCTCTACTGCTGAGAGGGGTTTCTCACAGGCTGTAGGTGTGTCCAGGTTTTTTTTTTACCTAGGTGAAGGACTTTGCTCTTGTCGATGTTGAACATCATTTGTTGGTGTGGGCCCATAACTGGGGTTCCGCCATAACTTCAAATGGCTATTAACTAACCATTTAGGAATACCTATAACAGGATAAAAAATGGAGCACCAGGATGTGATTCTACAAATAAGTCTACAAATGTCTTCTGTTGCCTATAGCAGAAACCTCAGGGTGTGTTATAGTCAATAAAATCATATAGCAGAAATATATAATCAGTATTAAATATCTTACTTGCGATATGAAATTCCCTACACCAGGAAGAATTATATTATGTCCTTTTTTTGTTTACTCTGAATCACATTTAAGAATTGGTAGGGGAAGGGGAAACTGTTCGATATGACGTCTCATTCTTGGATGGCTTATTACTCTTGCTATAATTCTAAAGAGATTTCCAGTTATCGCAGACTTTATTGTACCCAGGGCAAAGCATTTAGAAGGCAGCATCAGCTGTCTTTTGGAAGCATTACCATTGGCATGAATATTCAGTCGAGAAGCTGCCAGAATTATGTCTCTGAGGCAGTTGTATGACCAGGGTCTGGTCAATCAAAGGGCACTTTCTCTTGAATTCAAATGGGACTGAAACGTGAATACATATTAGTACCCTTGCTGATAATGCTACAAGCAATGGGGGCCTCCATAAGATGACAAGGATGCTAGTCTTCAGAGAGGGGCGGCATACAAATCCAAATAATAAATAAATAAATAAATAAATAGTGTCTGAGTTTTCAAAAGGAAAGGCAGCATTTTGGAAGAGTAATGATAACGCCCTGCAGAATTCATTTGGGCTTTTTCCTCCGTCTATTGCCTCCCACCCACTCAGCTCTTCCTATTATAATGAACTTCTTTTATTCATGCCAGAAGGTTAGTTTAGGAGAAGGCAGATGGACAGACAGATGTGATAAAATAAATGATATATTGTTAAGGTAATCTGATATGGAATGACAAAAAAAAAGAGGTCGTCACCAAAGGTGGGTAAGAAATCCAAATTTTCCTTTCTGCAAGTGAAATATAGGGACTATGGTCCATAACACAACAGATTTAAACTTAACAGATACACAACAGATTTAAACTTAATATTAACCGCTCCAAACTTGACTGTAAAAAATATGACTTCAGTAACCGAGTTGTCGAAGCATGGAACTTATTACTGGACTCCATAGTGTCATCCCCAAACCCCCAACACTTTACCCTTAGATTATCTACAGTTGACCTATCCAGATTCCTAAGAGGTCAGAAAGGGGCGAGTACAAGTGCACTAGAGTGCCTTCTGTCCCCTGTCCTATTGCTCCCCTATATCTCCCATACCCCTAACTATGCATTCATACACATTCAACCTAATCTATCATACAGTAAGGCCAAAAACATAATAAAAAGGGGTGGTGGTAATTATCCCCATGCCTGGCAACAAAGCATTTTATGGAAGGCAAGGAATTTTTGGAGGGAGTTGATTCCAGAGGGCCGGGGCCGCCACAGAGAAGGCTCTTCCCCTGGGTCCCGCCAGCCAACATTGTTTGGTCGATGGGACCCGGAGAAGACAACTCTGTGGGACCTAATCGGCCGCTGGGATTTGTGCGGCAAGAGGCGGTCTCGGAGATATTCTGGTCCGATGCCATGTAGGGCTTTATAGGTCATAACCAACACTTTGACCAAATCCTAAAGATAAAACTCAAATACTCACTGGAGAAGAGCAGTGGCAAAAGAAGGAGGGGATGACAGAATGAGGTGGCTGGATGGAGTCAATGAAGTCGGTGTGAACTTAAATGGACTCCAGAAGAATGGTAGAACAGGAAAGCCAGAGCTGGTTTCTACTTGGTGGAAGGTCTTAAGCATAAAATGCATCAGGAAAGACTTAATGAACTCAATCTGTATAGTCTGGAGGACAGAAGGGAAAGGGGGGACATGATCGAAACATTTAAATATATTAAAGGGTTAAATAAGGTCCAGGAGGGAAGTGTTTTTAATAGGAAAGTGAACACAAGAACAAGGGGACACAATCTGAAGTTAGTTGGGGGAAAGATCAAGAGCAACATGAGAAAATATTATTTTACTGAAAAAGTAGTAAATCCTTGGAACAAACTTCCAGCAGACGTGGTTGGTAAATCCACAGTAACTGAATTTAAACACGCCTGGGATAAACATAGATCCATTGTAAGATAAAATACAGGAAATAGTATAAGGGCAGACTAGATGGACCATGAGGTCTTTTTCTGCCATCAGTCTTCTATGTTTCTATGTTTACTGGTTCTAACTGGTTCTTTAGAACTGTTAGTAGTTCGGTGATGACATCACATACTTTTGTGCATGCATAGAAGCTATTTTTTAATTGCTATGGGTGTACGTGCACACATGAAGCATTTGCACACGCATGGCGCAACCATAGCAAACCAGCAGCAAGAGGATCCAGAACCCACCCCTGACATTGGCCATGGGGTCGTGATGGGCCGGACACGACTTCGCAACTAACAACAACTTATATTAATTCTATTCATTTGATTGTGTAACCTGACTGTTAATTCAATAGCAAGTAATTGGTCTGCATATAAGCAAAATATAGTCCAATGCAAACTTCTACGGATGTAAATTGTAGAATTATTTTTATTACAGTAGGTTAGGCTGAGATTTATTTATTTATTTATTCAATTTTTATGCCACCCTTCTCCTTAGACTCAGGACGGCTTACAACATGTTAGCAATAGCACTTTTTAACAGAGCCAGCATGTTGCCCCCACAATCCGGGTCCTCATTATACCCACCTCGGAAGGATGGAAGGCTGAGTCAACCTTGAGCCATTGATGAGATTTGAACCACTGACCTGCAGATCTAGAGTCAGCTTCAGTGGCCTGCAGTACAGCACTCTACCTGCTGCGCCACCTCGGCTCTATCATATTCCCATCTCCTCTTAGAGGTTAGTCCTCATGAACTCAGTACAACTTTCTAAGTAGATTCATGAGTAGATACTGACAGACATATTTAACAACTGTCTAATATTTAACAACTGTCTAATAAAAATATTCTTGGCAGTGATTTTTTAAAAAATGGAAATACATTTAAATTTTGAAGGAGGAATGTGTTTAACAACATACCTTGGCATCATTTCAACTTCATTCATGGTGTTTAAATATATATTTAAAATATACTGAATATCTTCACTTATTAGTCAGCATTTCTGAATGATTCAAACGTGGAAGGATATGATTGGCCAAAGTTGACATTCTGCTGTGACGTGATACTTCTATGCATGATATATTGTGTTAACGAAACAGGTTAGTTTGTAAGCTACCAAAAGCTACTCTAAACCCAAATTAGACCCTTAATGTGAGGGTCTGAATAAACTTCAGCAAAAATGAAATACTTTACCTATAATACAAAAATATTTCTGGGTTGTTAAGGATGTGGTGGGAAGTAAATGTAGATGCAGTGGTACCTCTACTTATGAACTTAATTCGTTCTGTGACCAGGTTCTTAAGTAGAAACGTTTGTAAGAAGAAGCAATTTTCCCCATAGGAATCAACATAAAAGCAAATAATGTGTGTGATTGGGGAAACCACAGGGAGGGTGGAGGCCTTGTTTCCTCTCAGGAGATTCCTAGAGAGGCTCCACGGAGGCTTCCACCCACGTTTTCCAGCCCTGTTTCCTCCCAGAAGATTCCTAGAGAGGCCCCATGGAGGCTTCTCCCTGCCTTTTCTGGAGGCTCGGGTTTGTAAGTGGAAAATAGTTCTTGAGAAGAGGCAAAAAAATCTTGAACACCCGGTTCTTATCTAGAAAAGATCATAAGTAGAGGCGTTCTTAGGTAGAGGTACCCCTGTATATTAATTCATATGTCAAATCAGCTTGGAAGTGAAGCTACTTCAGAAAAGCTTAAGGCATAAACTGTTTGGTTTTTTAAATAAGGGTTTTTAAAATTATTTTAAATATTAGATTTGTTACATGTTGTTTCATTATTGTTGTTAGCCGCCCCAAGTCTACGGAGAGGGGAGGCATACAAATCTAATAAATGAATGAATGAATGAATGAATGAATGAATGAATGAATGAATGAATGAATAAATAAATAAATAAATAAATAAATAAATAAATAAATAAATAAATAAATGGAGTTCCACCCCAGAGCACCCAATTTGCACTGAAAGTTGCAAGAAAATGCAAGGCATCCTGCATAAGCCAAGCCCACAGTGTGGTAGTAAAAATTTTGGTAGCCCTTCACTGAGCACCCCATAGGATTTAGGGGTAGTGATTTCTGACAGTCTCAAAATGGGTGAGCAGTGTGGTCGGGCAGTAGGAAAAGCAAGTAGGATGCTTGGCTGCATAGCTAGAGGTATAACAAGCAGGAAGAGGGAGATTGTGATCCCCTTATATGGAGCACTGGTGAGACCCCATTTGGAGTACTGTGTTCAGTTCTGGAGACCTCACCTACAAAAAGATATTGACAAAATTGAACGGGTCCAAAGAAGGGCTACAAGAATGGTGGAAGGTCTTAAGCATAAAACGTATCAGGAAAGACTTAATGAACTCAATCTGTATAGTCTGGAGGACAGAAGGAAAAGGGGGGACATGATCGAAACATTTAAATATGTCAAAGGGTTAAATAAGGTTCAGGAGGGAAGTGTTTTTAATAGGAAAGTGAACACAAGAACAAGGGGGCACAATCTGAAGTTATTTGGGGGAAAGATCAAAAGCAACGTGAGAAAATATTATTTTAGTGAAATAGTAGTAGATCCTTGGAACAAACTTCCAGCAGACGTGGTTGGTAAATCCACAGTAACTGAATTTAAACATGCCTGGGATAAACATAGATCCATCCTAAGATAAAATACAGGAAATAGTATAAGGGCAGACTAGATGGACCATGAGGTCTTTTTCTGCCGTCAGTCTTCTGTTTCTATGTTTCTATATGCCCTGTTTCATTATACAGTATAGCAAAACAAAATCATGCTTTATAGGAAGTGTGTGATTTAGGGAAAAAAATGAACTGCAGGCTATACAGATCAGCAGCTGTTTCTTTGTGGATGGGAGGGGGGAAGGCTCAAACAAGATCAGCAGATGTCATGGCATAGATGGAGAAACATTGGCAGGGAAAGGAGAATAGGCTTCTTTCCAAGCTGGAAGAAAGCCAGAGAAGATTCCTGACAGACAAGAACCACCTGTTAGAGATCAGGGCTGGCAGACAGTTTGAACACGAGGAAGAAGTGATTCTACTGATCATTTTAGTAAATATAATGAACACGAATACAGAAAGCAAAGAGAAAAGAAGGTTTAGGGATGACTTGTAAGTTTTCTTCCAGTATTTGAAGGACTAATACAAAGAGAAGGGGATTAACTTATTTATTTGTTTGTTTGTTTGTTTGTTTGTTTGTTTGTTTCTACAGAGGAATCATTGAGTCTGTCATCTGCACCTCTATAACTTGGGTTTGGTTCTGCAACCCAACAAGACCAACATAGACTTCAGAGGATAATCGGAACTGCAGAAAAAACAATTGCTGCCAACTTGCCTTCTATTGGGGACCTGTACGCTGCAAAAAGAGGGTGGTGAAAATATTTACTGACCCCTCGCATCCTGGACACAAAATGTTTCAACTCCTACCCTAAGAATGTCACTACAGAGCCCTGCACGCCAAGACAACTAGACACAAGAACAGTATTTTCCCGAACGCCATCACTCTACTAAATAAATAATTCCCTCAACACTGTCAAACTTTTTTCTAAGTCTGCACTTCTATTTCTACTAGCTTTTTCTCATCGTTCCTATCCCCCTTTTCATCTCATTTAGGACTGTCTAACTTTAACTTGTTGCTAGTATCCTAAGATTTTTATTAATATTGATAGTTTCTTCATTGCTTATTTGACCCCTATGACAATAATTAAGTGCTGTACCTCTTGATTCTTGACAAATGTATCTTTTTCTTTTATGTACACTAAGAACATGTGCACCAAGACAAATTGCTTGTGTGTCCATTCACACTTGGCCAATAAAGAATTCTATCTATTCTATTTTATTCTGTCTGTCTGTCTGTTTATTTATTTGTTTGTTTGTTTGTTTATTGTTTAATTTTACTTCCTTTGTCATTTCTTTTTTTAAAAAAACCAATTGTAAAATTTGTTCCATACCCTACAATAATCAGAATCCTCTTTCCCTTCTAATTTCCTCATCAGTGTGTCCATTTCTGCACATTCCATATGTACATTTCATTGAGTTGCAGCATATGCAGCCTTTGCAAAATAAAACCTGAACAATAATTTTATTAATTTTAAATCTGGGATTATTAAAGTCTGTAAAAAAAAACCATAATGATGGCCAGGTTCAGACACAAAATAATTTGTACACTTTTAGAATCTCAAAAGAGAGATTCTAAAATAGTTATTCACAGTTACAACGTTACAAGATAATCTCCATTATTTTGTTTCAATGTCACTCTGCATATACAAAGTTAATCAATTGTTACAGTTGAAATATTTTCTTCATTCCTTCACTGGAAACAGAATACCCTACGAATCCTGGGTTTAGAAAGCTTAGAACTAGGACACCTAAAACACGATTTAAGTATTGCCCACAAGATCGTATGCTGCAACGTCCTACCTGTCAATGACTACTTCAGCTTCAACTGCAACAACACAAGAGCACACAACAGATTGAAACTTAATATTAACTGCTACAAACTTGACTGTAAAAAATATGACAATCAAGTTGTCGAAGCGTGGAACTCAACCCCTAACCCCCAACATTTCTCCCTTAGACTATCCACAATTGACCTCTCCAGGTTCCTAAGAGGTCAGTAAGGGGCATACATAAGTGCACTAGTGTGCCAGTAAGGGGCGTACATAAGTGCACTAGTGTGCCTTCCGTCCCCTGTCCAATTGTCTTTCCTTTATCTCATATATCATATATATTTTCTTCCTTTCATATATCTTCTCTATTTTTATATTTTTCTTTATATATATATATTACCTTCTATATGTATTGTGTATTGGACTAAATAAATAAACAAACAAACAAACAAACAAACAAACAAATAAATTTATTTAGATACCATACCACTTTTTTGCTCAGGTTTGATAGACAATAAAAACAAAGCATAAACCATAGAAGCATAAATATATGTATCTATAATTTTAATATATAATTTTTAACAATATTTTAAAATTCCGTCAAAATGCATTCCATGCTGGATTTCCGGCGAAACTTGTTTTGGAAAGAAAGTTTTGCGAGGGGAGGAGGGCATCCTTTCCACGGAGGGCGTGGGGGAGAGGGAGGAGGGAAGGGAACGTGTTATAGAGATTAGGGAAGTGCCACCAAAGGACGCGCGTCGTGTGTGCCCGTTCAAACCCGGCAGCAGCCCAGTCCGGAGGAGTCACGCTAAAAACGAGGACCTCCCTCAATTCTCATAAGGGAAGTTCCGACGCCACCTTTTGAAAGAGACCCCCCCCCTCCTCTAATTCTCCCGGGAGACTCTCTCTCTCTCGGCCACCAATGAGCGACGAGTATGGAAATCGCAGGGGCGGGGCTTACGAGTGGAATGACGAGCCATTGTGCGAGCCCCCTCCTGCTTTATTAAAGGGAGCGGGGACGCGTGTATTCTCACCCCCCCCCCCGCCCGCCCGCCTGGAAGCAACATCTGTTAGGAATGACAGCTCCCTGTTTTCTCAGCCCTTTGTTTTTTGCAACTCTCTCCCGGTGCTGGAGCTCAGCCAGCCACTCGTTTTTCCACGAGGAGCCGGTCCCCTCTCTCCCCAATTTCCAAAGCTGTTTCTCCGCCCTAAAGTTTTCTAAGTTTCCCCTTTTCTACGGGGCGTGCGTAATTGCAACCTTCGTGCCTACCGTCCCTGTCCTAATGTCTTTTTATCTTTTCTATCTCCGCTTTATACTTGTGTTAAACATACTACAATACTATATTTGTATGACCAATAAAAATAAATAAATAAATAATAGCTCAAATAGTAAATTAGGTTTACAACTCTTGAAGGCTTCTTGAAGCCAAGAGTTGTAAACCTAATATCTACCTCGCTTTTGCTCTGGCAATCTCTCATTACTTACCAGAGCTTACAAAACTTTCGCCAGACCCATCCTCGAATACAGTTCATCTGTTTGGAACCCATATCGCATCTCAGACATTAACACCCTTGAGAATGTTCAAAGATGCTTCACCAGAAGAGCCCTTCACTCCTCCACTTGAAATAGAATACCCTACGAAACTAGACTTTCAACCCTGGGTCTAGAAAGCTTAGAACTACGATGCCTTAAACATGATCTAAGTATTGCCCACAAGATCATATGCTGCAACGTCCTGCCTGTCGGCGACTACTTCAGCTTCAACCACAACAACACAAGAGCTCACAACAGATTTAAACTTAATATTAACCGCTCCAAACGTGACTGTAAAAAATACGTCTTCGGAGAGGGGCGGCATACAAATCTAAATAATAAATAAATGAATAAATAAATAAATAACCAAGTTGTCGAAGCGTGGAAATCATTGCCGGACTCTGTAGTGCCATCCCCAAACCCCCAAAACTTTGCCCTTAGACCAGTGATTTTCAACCTTTTTTGAGCCGCGGCACACTTTTTACATTTACAAAACCATGGGGCACATTGAGGGTGGGGGGGGGGGGCGGGGGGGGGGGGCGGGGCGGCGGCGGCTAAAAAAATATTGGACAAAAAAATTCTCTCTCTTCCTCCCTTTCGCTCTCTTTCTCTCTCCCTCTTTCTCTCCCTTCCTCTTTTTTTCTCTCTTCCTTCTTTCCTCTTTTTTGCTCTCTTTCTCTCTCCCTCCCTCCCTCCCTCTATGTCTTTCTCTCTCCCACCTTCCCTCCCTCTCTTTCTCTCTCTCTTGCTTTCTTGCTTTCTCTCTCTTGCTCTCTCTCTCTTGCTTTCTTTCTCTCTTGTTCTCTTTCTCTCTCTCTTTCTCTCTCTTGCTTGCTTTCTCTCTTGTTTGCTTTCTCTTTCTTTCTCTCTCTTTCTTTCTCTCTCTCTTGTTTGCTTTCTCTGAGCTTCGCGACACACCTGACCATGTCTCGCGGCACACTAGTGTGCCCCGGCACACTGGTTGAAAAACACTGCCTTAGACTATCCACGTCTGACCTCTCCAGATTCCTAAGAGGTCAGTAAGGGGCGTGCATAAGTGCACTAGAGTGCCTTCCGTCCCCTGTCCCATTGCTCTCCTATATCTCCTATACCATTCTTGTTTCCTATATTTATTCTATTCTTTCACTGATATATTTTATTCCTATTTCTTCTATTCTATTCTTTCTTAGATATACTTTACTATGAGTATATCCTCTATAACAGTGGTTCTCAACCTGGGGATCGGGACCCCTTTGGGGGTTGAATGGCCATTTCACAGGGGTCGCCTAAGACAGTGTTTCCCAACCTCGGCAACTTGAAGATATTTGGACTTCAACTCCCAGAATTCCCCAGACAGCGAATGCTGGCTGGGAAATTCTGGGAGTTGAAGTCCAGATATCTTCAAGTTGCCAAGGTTGGGAAACACTGGCCTAAGACTATGGGAAAAGACAAATTTCCCACAGTGTTAGGAACTAAAGCTATTCTGGCGCCTTGGAACATATTTTTACAATCTGACCAATCAGGTGTTTACAGGGAGGGGATGTCCCTCTGACCTTCCTGCCAATCAGCTTAAATCTCTGTTGGGAGAATTGGGGCTAGTGTTATGGTTGGGGGTCACCACAACATGTGGAACTGTATTAAGAGGTCGCTTCATTAGAAAGGTTGAGAACCTTATATATTTACTATATGTATACCCAATATAACTCTCATTGTACAATGGACAAAATCAATCAATCAATATAGTTAACAAACAAACAAATAAAAATAAATACATAAAATAAAAATAACTCCGCAGCTTTATGAGGTAAACCTTCACCTCACACCGCCACAAACACCAGAGAGTTTGCTGTGCACCCGGACGGGACAAGTGTGTGTGAAATCACTCCCATAAATTAAGATATCCCGGGAAGCCGTTCTTGGGTTTCCCCGGGCAAGCCCATCCGACGGGGGTTCTCCACACACCCACCCTCCCGCCGCCGCCCCAAGGGGACAGTTGGCGGGGAGGAAGGCCCGGCCTTTGGCCCGCCCCGGAGCCTGACAGAAGCGGGCGGGTCGTCCCCTTTCCACCTCTCCCCACAGCGGCGGGGGGCTGTGGGAACTCGTTCGCATGGCAGTCACGTCCGGCAGCGGGAGCGTCGCTGGGGCTTCATCGAGCACAGACGTCAAAACGCGGCCTTATGAATATTGATGCGGGAGGGGGAGGCAAGGCTGCTTTCGTCAAGGAGCAGAAGGAAGCAAGATGGCTGCCCTTTAGGATTGGAGCGAAGGCGAGACCGGATTGCTTTGGGGGCTGGAGTCGGCGAGGCTGGAAGGGACCGCCGAAGGAGGTCAGAGCCCTTCTCGTTCTTTCCCTCCTTCTCTCTCTCTCTCTCTCTCTCCTTTTCCTTCTCTCATTCATCCCGCTTTTCCTGAGTCGAGTTTTTTTTGACGGGGGGTGGGGAGAGGAATGAGGGAAGCCCCCCACACAACTCCGCGAGCCTGAGGTACTAAGTACAAAGGTGGGAGGGGGGCAGAGGAGAGAGGGGCAAAAAAATTACAGGCGTCAAACATGGCTGTCAAATGAGGGGGTTTTAAAGCGAGGGTTTAAAACAGAGGTTTCCTCGCTCCCTCGCGCGTTTCTCTCCCCCCCCCCCCACTTTTTTTTTATTAATTTCCAACGCGCCTCGGTCGCCTGGAGAACTTTGCTTTATTGAGCTCCTGCAAAAAGCCACCGGAGGGGGGAGGGAGGGAGAGGTTTGACCGATTGTCTCGGTCCTTGTCTAGTCGAAAGTCACTCTTGTCATTTTAAAGAAAGTTCTCCCTTTTCTTTCAAGCGGCGGCTTCTCCTTTCTTTTCTCTCTCCTCCGCCCTTTAAATGTATGTTTGTCGCTCGCTCGCTCTCACACACACACGTGCGGGTGACTGACTTCTCCGTCGCTTTGGCTTTATTCTGGAAAGCGTCTCTCCCCCCCCCCCCCAATCTAAGCGGTGTGTGTGTGTGAGGGAACACTTTGGGTGGTAGCTTTAAAACAAAAAATAAAACGGGAGGGACGGGGACGTGGGCGGGGGGCAGAGAAATCCATGGACAAAACTTTTCAGAATTTATCGGAATTTATTTTTATTTTATCCCCCCCCCCCCTCCTTCCCCCGAAGTGGCGGGTGTGGGACCTTTGAGGAGAAAAAAGAACTCTTTCTGGAGAAGTAACCTTGAGCGTGCTGTTCGCCAGGGGCAAGAAAGCTGGGCGAATTTTTAGCATTACAGTATTATTATTATTATATATGCAAACGTTTCTCTTGGGTTGGCGTTTTTTCACCACTGCACCTTCATTTTGGTTTTACCGGTGAGTGACGAGTAGAGACACAAAGACAGGCGCAGTGCAAGGGGGGGGGGGTGGCCGAAGGGAAGAAAAGAAGGAGATTTGAGGAGTTTTGGGGACTAGATAGAAGGTGGGCGCGCTTGAGGTAAGTGGGGTGCCACCCTAGGAGAGAAGAAGAGAAGGGGAAAGAATTGGAAATATTGGGGTGTCCCCATCATTAAACAGCACTGTCCTCATTATTCTACATTATGGCTGTTACTGTTTTGTCATTAATAACTTAATAATAATAATAATAATAATAATAATAATAATAATAATAATAATAATAATAATAATAATTAGATTTGTGTGCTGCCCCTCTCCGAGAACCGGAGTGGCCTGTTTCCGTGTGCGCTCCAGAGGGGGGGGGGGACACACACACACAAACACTCATCACTCAAAAATGATAGCCTCGTGACAACTTCAAGGGTCATAAATGATATTGGCAAGGAATGCTCCATTCAAATTGCTTCATTTTAACACACACACAAAAAATAATCCCAGCCACCTCTTCAGAGATACTTTGGACCTGTTAATGGAAGCATTTGGGAACAGTTTCAATGGAGCTAAGTTTTCTTCCAGAGGCTTTGTGATAAAAGAGATCTCCCCCACCCCTCTCAAAAAATGTGGATTTGGTGCTCTATCGTGGGTACAGTATTCTTTTTTTGTGACTGTTTATGGGGGTTGGAGATAAGGAAGGAAGAAGGAACTGAACTGAGGCTGCAGACAGACACATTCACTCTTAATGATCTCATTTTGGGTGCTTCCTCCCCCTCCCTTTCCACAGTGAGCATATATGCAGATGCAAAATATGATACTACAACATGGCAAGTGATGTAAGATAAGAGATTTGTTTCATATATTTTTTTTAAATGGAGAGATTTCCATTTTCTCCGTGTTAGAGAAAGGCAGAGCTGTTGTTTCTCAGCTAATGGGGCCATTCTATTTGCATTTTAATAGCCAGCTAACATTGGAAAAGGGGGAGGTGGGGAGACAGAATAGTGGTAGCTTGTAAATTCATTTGCTTAATTGAATGTGTATTTTGTGATGGCACACTCGGTGAAGAAAGGGGACATTACAGGGATCATTTGTTAAAGAAATTCAGTAGATAGATGTTAATGGTCAAGGATTTAAAAAAAAGAGTCTCCCTTAGCTTTTCTCAAGGCAAAGAAATCCACACTGCCAGATATCCCCAAACCAACATTACGTGCTGAAAGTCACCTTTCTCAATTTTGCTATCCTTCTTGAAGTTAACAAGCTGCAGACTTTTTAGAATACACCCTGAATGGCTGAGATAAAACTCCTTGGAGTGTTTGTTACAGCGCACTGCCCATTATTCTGTGAATTTTAAGAATTAACATTTCCCCTTTCTCAAAACGGTTGCTAGATTTGTTGAATTATGTAAATTGTAGCTAAGTGTTCAGACTTTTATTTTGACGAAAACTGGTGATGATCCCTTGGTACACTAAGCCCTCTTTATCAATGACTGAATTGATCACAATGCTGTTCAGTGTCTTTATCAAGTTTTATGAAACCTAACTATTAAAATCTTTAAATATTTGGATCTTGAATGCTTCTGCACACATACTGCTGTTTTTAGTTAGAAAGTCCAGCACAAGATCATACTTGAACTCAGTATATTCAGAATAATCTGGTGCATTACAATACAGTTCATGTCCTCAATTATTGTCATAGATTTCCAATGCATTCATGCATAGAGATGTGTCTGGATAGTAGTATCTATCTACATGTAGTAAAATAAGTAACTAATTACTTCTAGCCCACAGTGTTTTCTGCTTTAACCTGAAGTTAAACTAAGGGGAACCTGTGTCCAATCTGGGATCTCAGGTTAATGGGTTTCAGGCAGAACATGTTCACCAATTCTTAGTTGCTTTTTCATGCTTATTTCCTCCCAAGCTTCCTCTAAATGTTCCTTGTGTCTCTTTTGAGGTTTAGCACCATTGGTGGTTGTTCTATGTTGATTGACAGAAGAACCTCTGTTTGTAACCCTGACATCATGTTATTTTTTCTTAATTTGGAGATCACTTTTTGCTGCCTTTCCACCAATACTCTTCGGAGAGGGGCGGCATACAAATCTAATAAAATAAATAATAAATAAATAAAATAAATATTGATGGCATCCTTGAAGACTTCCCCTCCTTCAAACACTTATATTAGCACATTGGGACTATCTACATGTCCCTTGGCTGTTCAGAAGTAGATATATGTGTTCCATCTGAAATGGTTGAATCTACTGTTCCTGAAATTCCAAACAATACAAAAAGTGGCTATAAGCCTCAATACAGTATATATCAAGGTTAAAAAATGTAAATATTTCCTTCTTATCACAGAATACCGTTGAAAGCATTTCTGTAGAGAAAAGGACTTTATCATGTTATGAAACATTTTACAGAACTTTTGAATATGGTTTACAGAGGTGGGGGGAGAGAGAGAGAGAGAGAGATTATGTGTGTTGGGGGAAGGAAGCAATATATTCTATGAAAATGTTAATATTTTTTTTTCACTAGGTAGGTTAAAATTTGTGATCTTTTTTCACTAAGCTGCACTGTTTTTGTTCAAGAACAATATGAAACTATTGCTGACTTGATCTTCTTGCCCAGAAATGTTGCATTTCAAGAACTATTGTTGTAAAAATAATTTTAACATTGGTAATAATGATCAAAGCTGCAGTCAAGGATGCTTTCTTTTCAATTTTTAATGATCCTGAAGCTGACACCATCCAAATGTATTGGAAATTTTTATTGGCAAATAAATGTGCTTTGGGCTTGCTGATTATTCATGCAGTTGCCTCATTCATTTGCTTCTGTTAGATTTATAGCCCACATATTGTTCAGGAAATCTTCCATTTTCTTCACAGCAACAACAATCCTATGAGTTAAACTCAAGTGGGAGTAAGTGACTCAAAATCATGAAATGAGCTGCAGTGAGTCGGATCTCCCCAATTCTTGTCCAACACTTTTAACTCCTACACTGAACACACACCAGACCGGTAGCAAAATCATTTAGAACCCCTCCTTCCATTAAATATATGCCATTATATTGAAGAATATAACACTACTGTACTTCCAAATCTTGTTGAAAATAAGTATGCTGTAAATTGCTCATTTTTCAATGACATTAAATAAAGAGTGGTTAATAATATCCAGAGGTTTGGACAGAAGTGGTATATTAGTATTTCCATGCCTATAAGTAAGTATTTGCATGCCTATATTTTCCATGCTTTACAGATAACTCCAAAAACGTCTTATGTTGGAAGCGAACAGAACTCATTGAAAATATGTGCATAGTCAATGCTTCAGTTGAACTGGAACATGGAAAATATACAAACAGCATAAATGGGCAATAAATATAAATCATTTGTTATATGAGCTCTTCTCCATATTACTGAACCTTAAAACAAAATACAGTGATACCTTGTCTTACAAACTTAATTGGTTCCGGGATGAGGTTCTTATGGTGAAAAGTTTATAAGACGAAACAAAGTTTCCCATAGGAATCAACGGAAAAGCAATTAATGTGTGCAGGCCCAAAATTCACCCCTTTTGCCAGCCAAAGCGCCCATTTTTGCGCTACTGGGATTCCCCTGAGGTTCCCCTCCATGCTGTAGGGGAATCCCAGCAGGGGAATGCCAGCATTGCAAAAACAAGCGCTTCGCTGGCAATGGAAGTCCAGAGGCGGGGTTTCCCATGGAGGGGAGCCTCAGGGGAATCCCAGCAGCGCAAAAATGGGTGCTTCGCTGGCAACGGGAGTCCGGAGGCGGGGCATCCCAGCAGCGGCGGTGGGTTTGTAAGGTGAAAATAGTTTGTAAGAAGAGGCAAAAAAATCTTAAACCTTGGGTTTGTATCTCAAAAAGTTTGTATGATGAGGCGTTTGTAAGATGAGGTATCACTGTATAGGTAAAGAAAGTACAGGTAACCCTCAAATTACAGCAATTCATTTAGTGACCAACATTACAATGTCACTGATAAAGTGACTTATAACTTTCACTCTCACAACCATTGCAACATGATCAAAATTTGGACACTTGGCAACTGTCATATGTTTTTGACAATTGCACTATCCTGGGATCGTGTGGACCCTCTTTATAATCTTCCCAGCTGGCTTCCAACATGCAAAACCAATGGGAGAACCCAGAGGCACATTCACTCTTAATTATCTCATTTTGGGCGCTTCCCCCCTCCCCTTTCCACAGTGAGCATATAACACTACTGTACTTCCAAATCCTGTTGAAAATAAGTATGCTGTAAATGCTGTAGATTGCTCAAAAGTAACTTCCAAATATCCTTGGGCTTATCAAAAATTTGGAGTTCAGTTTTTTTTGTGAGTGAAGATAGCCTGGTTTTACTATATCTGTAATTACACTAGGTGCCCTCACTCAGCTGCTACAGCTTAATAAATGTCCTCCCCCAGGATTGCCATTGTCATAGCATAGCTTTCTCACTTTAATATGGGCTATTACTGGCCAGTTCTAAGTTACAGCATTTCCATCTGTTTATTTACATAATCATAGAAAGGGTCGTAGATAGAGGGACTGAGGGCCATCCCTCTGGTTAATTCAAAAATCCCAATTAAAGCTTCACAATGGATGGCTGTCCAACTTCAGTTTAAATGCACCTGGTGAAATGAATGTTGCTTTTCCAGGTGGCATGTTCAGCTGTCCGACTTTTATGGTATTAAGACGGTTTTCATCACATCTAAGTGCAATTTGATTTTCTGTATAAAATTCTTTAGTCTTTGTCCTCCAGTCTGGGATAATAGAGACCAATTTATGACCATCTGTGTATCTCTTAGATATACTATTTGAATAGTGCTATCATATCTCTACTCTGTTTTCTCTTGTTTTTTTAAACATTTTTGAGTCATTTTAAGGTGGTCGGTTTTAAAAAGACTTTATAACTATCTAAGAAACACGAGGCAATGTCACAAATTAATTTGTCTTAACAAGATAAAATTATTGATTTGTTTCTTTTCCTGATTGCTGCAAAGGCATTTTGCCAATTCTTAGTGCTGTGACATCATTCAAAAAGGCAATTTGCTTGATATGCTGCTTCTGAAACGCAGTGAGATGCATTATGAATCATAAAAAATTGACTGCAGTCTGAATCAGAAATACAATAATCATACGACTAGATGGAAACTAAAAGGATATGTACATCTAATGTTTTTGCATATGTGTATCTACTGTTACTAAGACTTGCAGGCACATATACACATTTTATTTGACCTATAAAAAATAATATTAAGATATTTTTTTTTTTTAAAAAATAGTGCTGATATTACTGATTCTATGCTGTGTATTGTACAGGATTGAAAAATATACTCTCTGCATTGAGATGAGATGCTACTTTCCACTTCCAGAACTTAGCTGGCTGAATGATAAGCAACAGCATATGTCAGTCCTGATCTATATTAGTTACTAAGAATTTGAAATATTAAAGAAGAGCTATCCAATATGATTCTTCCTTTAATGCACTAATGAACCTATGAACTATGGCCTTAGGCAAACTATTTGCTATTGAGCTTCAGATTCTCCTACAATACAGAAAGCTACTTGAAAAGGAATTAGATCATTAGGAATATCCAGCTAAAGTAGAGATTATCTACCACTGATAGATAGGGATTTATAAGCAAGAGATTCTCATATCTTGGCATGTCAAGATATAACTTTCAAAGTTCTACAAAACCATAACTTTCTATTATATTGTAAATTTCTTCATATACTTTTGTTTAGGTAACAAATAGTTTTCCTTTCTGTTTTCTCATTGTAGTAATCCTGTAGTATCTGGACAGTTGTGAAATAACTGAAATTGTATGACGTAGAGAATATGGACTATAGAACTTGATAGCCAATGGATATTCTGCACATCTTTATAGAATCATAAGGCTGATGAACTCATTTCCAATACTTAGTATATCTCACTGCTCATTGATTGCATCTCCATTAGAAGGAAATTAAGTCTTGCTTTTCAACAGATGGTGGCCTGAAAAGCATTAATACATTGATTAGGTATCTTGACAGAGTGTATGCCTTTTGTGTGTCTATATTATGATTATTGTTAGTAATAACAGAACAGTAATGTATATTATACTTTGCCATTTGATGTCATTGTTTTATTCATTTGCCGGAAGTATTTAGGGAAACTACAGTGTAACGTACCAGAATTGGGATATTCAGGTGTTATTTAGGTTTAATACAATATATTGGAGAGTGATATTTAGGTCTAATACAATACATTAGAGAGTAAGCTACCAAGCAAGTTGCAAAATATGGATGAAAGGCATTGTGACTATAGCTATATACAATGATTCTCTTGAATTTATTTTTTTATCCCATATTGATATGACCTAGAGTAGTTTTCAAACTCTTTATGATTGAACTTTGAAGTCTTTTGTTGGAACCTTGAACAGAAAATATACTTTGAAACTTCGTTTTTCAGTGACATTAAATAAAGAGTGGTTAATAATATTCAGAGGTTTGGACAGAAGTGGTAGATTGGTATTTCCATGCCTGTAAGTAAGTCGTCAGGCATGGGGGAATTGAAACATCTCCCTCTGGGCATGTTTAATTTATATATGGTATGCGTGTGTGTATGTCTGTTAGTATATGGGGTCTTTTAAATCTTTAAACATTTTAAAAACTGTTGGATTATTTATGATTTGTTGTTACATGCTGTGAGCCGCCCCGAGTCTTCGGAGAGGGGCGGCATACAAATCGAATAAATAATAATAATAATAATAATAATAATAATAATAATAATAATAATAATAATAATATTTCCATGCCTATATTTTCCATGCTTTACAGATAACTCCAGAAATGTCTTATGTTGGAAGCCAACAGAACTCATTGAAAATATGTGTATAGTCAATGCTTCAGTTGAACTAGAACATGGAAAATATATAAACAGCATATATGGGAAATAAATATAAATCATTTATTATATGAGCTCTTCTCCATAGTACTGAACCTGAAAACAAAATATAGGTAAAGAAAATACAGGTAACCCTCAAATTGCAGGAATTCATTTAGTGGCCAACATTACAATGGCACTGATAAAGCGACTTATAACTTTCACTCTCACAACCATTGCAACATGCCCATGGCCACATGATCAAAATTTGGACACTTGGTAACTGTCATGTGTTTTTGACAATTGCACTATCCTGGGATCATGTGATCCCTCTTTATAATCTTCCCAGCTGGCTTCCAACATGCAAAACCAATGGGAGAACCTAGATTTGTTCAACGACCAAATGATTTGCTTTAACAGTTGCAGTGATTAACTTAAGAGCTGTGATAAAAGAAGATTGCAAAATGGGACAGAACCTGCCTTGCTAAACAATAGAAATCTAGGTTCAGTTCTGATTGAATCTTGAAGGACAATCTGTAAGGAACAGTGACTTTAAACACACACAAAAAACCCCTCCCTATGAGGAATTATCCCAATTCATAAGGAGGTTTGTTGAAAGAAAACATTCACAAATAAACTCTGCAGCTGAGTCTGAACATTCTTCAGTTGGCAAAGTCCTACTGTAGACATCTGTTGGAACCATTCATTGCTTTGGAAAAGAAAAATTTATTCTTATTTTAGTTATTCAGGGAGTAGGAACCATTGAATTCAACTGTTAATTACTCTGTCCATGTTTTATGCCTGACTCACAGGAGAAAGATTTTAGTATCACTAGATTCAAAGTTTTGCTATCATTGTTATATACGTACATAGCAGGGGGTGGGTTCCAGATGGCTTTCCTGCTGGTTCGCTCAGGGACGTGTTGTGCGCAGGTTTTGTGCACGCAGGCACATGAATACATTAGTACCTTACTAATACATTATTAATACATTAGTAATGTCTGTTCGACACCCGAGCTCAAATTCGGGATACGAGCCGAGCTTCTGCTAGGTGGCACAAGAATCTCCTTGCTTCCGGTTATCTCGGCGCGAAAAACAAAGTCTAAAGGCATTCGTTCGAGATGCGAGTTGATCGACTTACGAGCTCGGGTCTGGAACGAATTAAACTCGTATGTCAAGGTACCACTGTATTACAAAAAAAGCTGTGCATGTGCAGAAGCAAAGAAACAAGATGGCGTCTATGGCGCTGCTGAGAGAACTGACTCGGGGGTGTGGCAGGCCTGGGTCAATTGGTTCCAGCGACCCAGGCTGCCAAGTTACTAACGGTTCTATAGAACTAGTCCGAACCGATAGGAATGCACATCTGGTACACAGAATTCTATTCTATTCTATTCTATCCAGTGTAATGTGTGTACAGACAAACACACTTTATTTAATAAAACAGCAAAGAAGAAAGTAAAATGTTAACCAAAATTATCTATTTATTTATTTATTTATTATTTGGATTTGTATGCCGCCCCTCTCCGAAGACTATATAAGAGTTTCTCATACATGTAGGTTATTTTATGCAATAAATGTTATGCAACAATTTAAATAAAGTCTGACTTCACTTATTATATTTCCCCATATATAATCTCTGGAAATAAACAGCATGTATATAAATTGTACATAAAGTAACATTACAGCAGCTATTGGTTAGACCAATAGAAAGATAGAAGTGTTGTCTCTTTTCTCAGTCCAGAACGTGGAAGAGTATATAAGAAAACATACCAAACTAATTTTTAAAAATCCTTTAGGCTATTTCTGTTGTTGCTGTGTTATTTTAAACAAGAACGTTTCTATGATGAAGTAAGGGCATAGGGTTGTGCCAGGTCACTTCAACAAACAATTGATCCAGATCTATGGTATAAAATGTATGCAATGAGCAGTGAAGGGCTGCTTGTGAGCTACCGGTGAGCTCGCCAAGGCCGTCGCAGGCACACACTCACCCGTTGGTGCAAGATTTGGCTTCTGCACATGAGCAGCAAGTGAAATCTTACATGAGAATGCGCGCGTGAGCGAGATTTTGGCAATTTGCACAGAAGCAAAAAATTGGTGAAAAACACCAAAATCTCATTCACGCACGTGGAATTTCGCTTGCTGTGCAGGTGTAGAAGCCAAATCTTGCACGGGGTGTCCCTGGAATTTCCTAGCGGGGCAGAGCGCCTGATTGTACTACCAGTGCTGCCCACTACTGGCAGGGAGGCAGATCACATGTCAAATATGTACACATATTTTCATAAACAAATTCATATTTAACCTATCTGTATCAGAGTTGGGCTCTTCCCTGTTTGGACTGGTTCTATGAAACTGGTAGTAGCTTGGCAGCCTGAGTCGCTGGAACCGGCAGCGATCCAGGTCTCCCACGCCTCCGAACCAGCATATTGTGTTTTGCTTCTGTGCATTGGTTTTTTTTAGCACTGCACCTGCATAGCATGGTGAGTGAACTGGCAGCAAAGAAAATCAGAACCCATCCCTGATCTGTATCATGTTAACATGAATGCATAATGCTTATTTAGCAAGTGGCATAAATCACTTTAACTGTATAATTATCCAATGAAAATGAACTTGCATCAACATTAGCACATATTATTATTATTATTATTATTATTGTTGTTGTTGTTGTTGTTATTATTATTATCATTGTCATTGCCATTGCCATTATTATTATTATTATTATTATTATTATTATTATTATTTATTAGATTTGTATGCCGCCCCTTTCCGTACACTCAGGGCGGCTCACAACACAATAAAGCAGTTCATGACAAATCTAATAATTTACAATTTAAAATATTAAAAAACCCCATTATTTAAGCAAACATACATACAAGCATACCATACATAAATTGAATTGAATAGGTCCGGGGGAGATGTCTCAGTTCCCCCATGCCTGACGACAAAGGTGGGTTTTAAGGAGTTTACGAAAGGCAAGGAGGGTAGGGGCAGTTCTAATCTCTGGGGGGAGCTGGTTCCAGAGAGTCGGGGCCGCCACAGAGAAGGCTCTTCCCCTGGGGCCCGCCAACCGACATTGTTTAATTGACGGGACCCGGAGAAGGCCCACTCTGTGGGACCTAATCGGTCGCTGGGATTCGTGCGGCAGAAGGCGGTCTCGGAGATATTCTGGTCCGATGCCATGAAGGGCTTTAAAGGTCATAACCATTATCATTATCATTATCATTATTATTAATTAGACTTGTATGCCGCCCCTCTCCGAAGACACGGGGCGGCTCACACTTGAGCCTATTTTACAATCATTTCTTTGGGCTGTACAGACAATATGCCTTAGTTTGGAGTTTTATATTTCCATCCTCACAAACTGCTACTGTATAAAACATACATATCCCCAACACAAAAGTACAGTGGAAATAAAAGAAAACTGCCTACAAATTATTTCAGTGAGATTAGATTGAGGGTGTAATAAAAGAGCAATAATCAAACAGCATCTTTAACTTTAAATTTTAAACTATCAAAATAAATTCCAGGCTTTTTGTTTCAACCGATAATTTTGACCTTCTCCCCACCTCAACGCCTGGGTAAACCCTTGAGTGTTTTTGCTTACCTTTTTTAATATAGTCTGGTATTAAATATATTTGCATTGTATAGTCTCTCTTCATATAACCCTTGTAGTAATCATTGAAGTTCGGTACTCAGTTTGGTCTTGTTTCAGAGTAAGGACAGCATAACTAGTATTGAAAATGTCTTCCATGTTTTCAGAATTCAGATACGTTCTGTGATTGACCTTGTGAAAAAAAATGTAAGGTTCAGGAGGGAAGTGTTTTTTAATAGGAAAGTGAACACAAGAACAAGGGGACACAATCTGAAGTTAGTTGGGGGAAAGATCAAAAGCAACGTGAGAAAATATTATTTCACTGAAAGAGTAGTAGATCCTTGGAACAAACTTCCAGCAGACGTGGTTGGTAAATCCATAGTAACTGAATTTAAACATGCCTGGGATAAACATATATCCATTGGAAGATAAAATTCAGGAAATAGTATAAGAGCAGACTAGATGGACCATGAGGTCTTTTTCTGCCGTCAGTCTTCTATGTTTCTATATTGGCTCTGTCCTACCACGGACTGAGTATTTGTTTTTCCCTATTCAGTGTTTCTTCCGATCCAGGCAGAGTAAGGACACCACGTGGATTAAGCGCACATGGTCACACTGTTTACAAACACTCTCCCAGAATCCTCAAAAGCTGAGTGTAACAGCCAAGCAGGCGCAATCTATCGCTAGCGAACAGCATTCGTCTGCACAAGTTCCACAGTTTCTATTATATTTTTTGCTACTGCTCACAACCACCACATATTTAATGCAGGCTGGATAATATATTCATGCGGTATGGGGAAGTTGCCTTTCTTTTTTAAAAAAACCCCAAACAAACCTTGTTTTGGAGACACGCGGCTCTGTAGCGTACAATAAGGTCATCTGTGGTGAGCCAAAAATAGAAGTGTCACTACTTGACAGTGAACTGGGCAGTGCCAGCTAGAGATTGTGTGACACACTGAATAAATATTCGTTTCAGCTTGCCAAAAAGGCTAATAAAAAGTCTGTAGTTACAAACACATGTAAGTCAGGATCAGTAACTTCTATTTCAGGGGATTGCAAAAAAGTATGGTGCAATCCAATCGGCATAAAGGATTAAATAAGTTCCAGGAGGGAAGTGTTTTTAATAGGAAAGTGAACACAAGAACAAGGGGACACAATCTGAAGTTAGTTGGGGGAAAGATCAAAAGCAACGTGAGGAAATATTATTTCACTGAAAGAGTAGTAGATCCTTGGAACAAACTTCCAGCAGACGTGGTTGGTAAATCCACAGTAACTGAATTTAAACATGCCTGGGATAAACATATATCCATTGTAAGATAAAATACAGGAAATAGTATAAGGGCAGACTAGATGGACCATGAGGTCTTTTTCTGCCGTCAGTCTTCTATGTTTCTATGTTTCTCTATATTATTAACCAGAGCTGCAATATACTGTATTTGGATGCTATAAATCAAGCAAACCGAATGGATATTGGAAAGCGGGAATGAAATCTAATCTTATTAAAAGCCTGTATTATTGTATTATTGTATTATTATTGTTGTTGTTGCACAAATTATAATAATTTTGAACAAATTTACCATACATGTTTTATGTGGCGGGCCCAGAGAACTATTAGTTCCAACCACCATCAAAGCACATATTTAATTCTCAAAAACCTTCCTCCTTTTAGTGGGACTTGATTTTTGAAACAATATTTATTTATTTATTTATTTATTGGATTTGTATGCCGCCCCTTTCCAGAGACTCGGGGCGGCTAACAGCGACAATAAAACAGTGTACAATAGTAATTTGGTATTGATGATTAAAAATCAATTAATATAAAAACCAAACATACATACATACATACCATGCATAGAATTGTAAAGGCCTAGGGGGAAAGAGGATCTCAATTCCCCCATGCCTGGCGGCAGAGGTGGGTTTTAAGTTGTTTAGGAAAGGCAAGGAGGGTGGGGGCAGTTCTAATCTCTGGGGGGAGTTGGTTCCAGAGGGCCGGGGCCGCCACAGAGAAGGCTCTTCCCCTGGGTCCCGCCAGGCGAAATTGCTTAGTTGACGGGACCTGGAGAAGATCCACTCTGTGGGACCTAACTGGTCGCTGGGATTCGTGCAGCAGAATCAAAATATATGCCAAAGGTAATCATTTTGAATGCTCTTTAAAGTATTTATTTCAACAAACATAGGTATGTAATAAATTTTGCAATATTTTCTGCACTTTAAATAACTTCATTGAATGACCATTGTTTCACAAATCCCTTTTAATTCGTTATACGCTGTTATCATAACACATGCTCGCTGTTGCTCTGTGAGTGAAATGAGCAGTCTTAAAATTTGATATATAAATAAATAAAATACTGCAGACTTCAAATAGCTTATAATTTCGGGATCGTCTTCTGCAGCACAAATCCCAGTGGCCGATAAGGTCCCACAGAGTTGAACCTTTCCAGGTCCTGTTGACTAAACAATGTCATCTGGCGGGCCCCAGGGGAACAGCCTTCTCTATGGCGGTCCCAGCCCTCTGGAACCAACTCTCCCCAGAGATCAGAACTGCCCCCATCCTCCTTGCCTTTCGTAAATTGCTCAAGACCCACCTGTATCGCCAGGCATGGGGGAATTGAGACATCTCCCCCGGGGCTATATAGTTTATGTATGGTATGCTTGTGTTGTATGCTTTTTAAATGATGGGGTTTTAGATATTTTTTAATATTAGATATGCTACATTATATACTGTTATTATTATTGTTGTGAGCCTCCCCGAGTCTGCAGAGAGAGATGGCATACAGATCTAATAAATTATTATTATTATTATTATTATTATTATTATTATTATTGTTGTTAATTTCAAAGATCCAGTCTTTGAATTGACTTGATATGAAGGCTGTAGGTTTACCTTGTTCCAGATTTAAAGAGTCTAAATCAGGGCACCATAACCTCTGGGCCATGGCCCACTCCCAAATGGCCTATTTGCAAACAAATTCAAAACGTTTCCCTACTGGTTCTGTGGGTGTGGCTTGGTGGGCGTGGCAGGGGAAGGATATTGCAAAATTTCTATTCCCATCCCACTCTGGGGCTAGCTAGAGGTTTTGCCGGTTCTTCAAACTACTCAAGATTTCCGCTACCAATTCTCTAGAACCTGTCATAACATGCTGAATTTCACTCCTAAACCAGACCACATAAGTAACGGGCCTGCATTCATACACACACACACACACACACACACACACACACACATCTCAACTTGAGCAAGTAGTCCCATTTCGCCTCTCCTCCCCACCAGCCGGGCTGCCAAGCTGCAAAAATTGGCCACAATTGGTGTAAATTACTCAGGCTCAGTAGATTTAATTTGGATGGATTAATTAATTAAATTAAATTGGATTGATTGATTAATTAAATTAATTTGGATGGATAAATAGATAGATTTGATAAGGATGCCTAATAAATAGATATATATAGAATTTACTGTAGCATTGGTAGTCCTGAGTTGAAATAAAATAAGTTTAATGATAATCTCACTAATCTATTATAAAGGGTGGATATGTAAACTTTAATCAGTTGTTGAAAACACTTCCATTTAGTAAATAGAATACAAGAAGAAATGGTAATGTGGTATTTGAATTGTTTTCAAAATTAGGGTTCCTCTTGTTGATATATTAGTTATAGTAATTTTGCCAGGTTTGTTTGCCATTAAAAAAATATATTTGTGCAGATTATAATTGGGTTCTTTTTTTTTAATAGTTACTGTTTTCTTAAAAGGTGAGATTTAGCAACGGGCCATTTGTATGTAAAACAAACTAACTAAATTAACTACCTTAAAATTGACCAGAAATAGTTTAAATATTTTCTATATCATTTGTTAAATAAGACACTTTTTCCTTGGATTAATTTTCTTTCTGTATGTGCAAATGGCTTTTAAAAGTTAATTGTAACGAAAGAAAGCAGGGACCATAGCCTTTTCTTGAACTTAGGGACATTTCAGAATTAAAAATAAAGTTAAATGGTTTTTAAGACGAAGTTTTGACAGCATCTTATCAGCTATGAGAAGAGAACCTCGCGTTATTCTATACGACAGCTTAGATGCATAAACTATGTCACTTTAGATTACCTGCCGAGCTCCAGCTACAGGTCATTTCGTCATCTTGCAACGTGGTCGCGCGCACATGGCTGTAATGTTTACAAACATGATCCCAGAATTCCTGAGGGTGGTTATGTAACAGCCAGCAAGTACAGTATCAGACTGACTAAATGACCTGAATCGCAGATGTCAGTGTAGCCTCAGCGCAACCGTTGGATGACGGGGAATGGGAAGCGGAGCCTGGGAAAAGCTGCACATTAGATATATACCTGAGCAGATAACGTTCCTTTTGCAGCTATTTTCAGTGTCAGGGATATAGAATAAATGCAAGTGCTGTACTGTAAGCTTTGTGACTTAGAATACATTGTGAACATTCTGACTACCAGGAACTCTTTCTCAAGGATCTTCTTAGTTATTAAAATGTATTTGGCATTTAAATTGTATTTTGAAAAAGAAAAACTGGAAGAACTGCTTGCAAATGCAAATATTTGCCCAAGCTATGAGTTATGTAAAGAAATTCATCTGCAACAGGCTTGCTTTGCAGGAAGATTGCATGAATATTGCGAAAGATCATATGCAGTTATTAGACGTCTCACTGGAAACCATGCAGTATTTACACAACCTGTGGTAATAATGAATCCAGTGAGTGCTAATCAACTCATTTGCCATATGTTAAGCTTCCATACACGCTGTGAAAATCCTAAAAGTTTGTGAATTCCAAGCAAATCATAGGAAAAGCTAGTCTGTTGTATTTATAAATATAGTCATGACAGATTATCAAGGATATATTTTTCTGTTCTTATAGCATATTAAAAACAATCTGTTGTCATAATGTATTTCTTTTTGTTTTCGCTCCTAGAATCAGTTTTACATTTTCAGTGTTATTTTTGTAGCAACATAATTCATATTATTTCCTGCCACTTCTAAATTGTAAGAGTAATGTAAAAGTAAATATTAGAGATGTTTTATAGCTTACTAGATGTAACCTTAAACTTAGTGTTTTAACTAGTACTGATTTTTATAGACAAGTATTAGCTATTATGGGATTATATTAAAAATAAAGTAAAGGGAAGTGTAAATGCCTAATGCAAAAATTGCCCACCATGATTTAACATATATTGAGTGAACAACCATCATTGATATTTATCAAATATATAAGCTGAATATGATTGTGTGCATCCTTTAAATAACAAAAAGATGTACAGGCACACTCCTTCAGAAACCAAGAAGCAGTTTATGAAACAGCTGTGCATGCTTTTAAAAAGGCATGGCTGCTTTATTAATTTGAAGAAATGTTCTTTTATAGACTTCTGCCCTCGGCAAAATACCTTTTTCAAAGGATTTGCAAGCCCTGATGTTGAACCATTAATTCAACCAGCATCCATATAGTATCTCATTTAATGTGTGCGTAAAGCATTATTATATGATGTTTTGTTAGTAATGTGGTATACTTACACATTAATTTAGAAGTTCTGAAGGTAGAATGTCATTGATACTATGAATGTATTTAATCATTATAACTTAGTGTTACAGCTAACAGAGACAGAGGAAGCTTCATGTTGGGTGTTCAGATCAATTCACAGATTGTAGCTGGTTTGCAATTCTATTACATCCTTGTATCGCATTTTATAATATATATATTAGTATATATAGTACAGTATATATTTGGTATATATTGAAGGAAAATCACCAATTCACTTTCCTCTTACTTTAAATGGAAACATTCAGAAACAAAATAAAATGTTATGAGATAAAGTTGGCACCTGTGTTATCAAAAGTTTATGAAATTGTATATTGAATTTGAAAAGGTCAAGGGCAAAATCAGTGATAAGTTGAGAACATGAAATATTCTTGTCATTTTCTCCACTTTTTAAATACTTAATGTCATTCTCCGTACTTTTTAAAATAATTTACCGTCTCTATCATATCTTTCAGTGTCCCTAAACAGTGGAGATGAATCTGCTGGTCACATTTAGATTATTTGTTAAAGTAACTTGACTGTTTCAGCTGTTGTTTCATATGAATGAGATAACCAATGGCATATCCCATGGTATTTATTTTTAAATGTTATGAGCCCAGCTACAAAAGATTATATTTTAAAGCATTAAGTCACTATAATAATCAAATACTGTAGTTTTTAAGATACAGTGCAACAATAAAACATCCCTTAAGAGTCAGGAGGAGGAGTAATAAAGGCAAAATCCTTTGCACAGAATTAAATGTTTGAAGGGTGTAATTGTGAACCTTGAAGGAAGCTTCCCTGAGCTTAATGAGACATATTTCTGGCTAGACATGTAATACTGGAAGTATTTTACATCATTCTTCTGACCTCAAGAGCCTTTGAAGTAATGTACTATTTTAAAACAACATAGCTGCAACTCAGTAAATAGAAAACAAAACAATTGCTTTTTCAGTAAAAGCAGAATATTAAAATCCATCAACTGGGCAGTAATATAGTCCAACTTTTTTTTAACCCTCCAAAATTCAGTGCAGATAGAATCATCTGGGGGGTTTTTCATAGTCAAGCAACTCTGTGAAGCATACATTTACAATAATTATGGCCAATTGATATACAATTTATCAATTGATATACACTGGCATACAATTTATTATTTTTGAGGAATGATATAATTTTTTTGTAGCATCAAAACATATTTGCAAATTTTTCTCTATACTGTTGAAGTTAGCAGATCTTAGCCAAGAATATATCATGGATTCAAGTCTTTTTTTCCCTTAGTTGTGCTGATTTAATAGATCAAGATTTTTAAAGAGACAGTGTTTATAATATTCAGCCTTTCAACAATTTCAGCAATTTTGGTGAAGGTATAAATTGTCTCTTAAGATCATAAAAAGATTTTTAAAATATGCTATCTAGGGCCACATGTAGGCCCAGTTTTTTATAATTTGCAGATAGGATAGAATAGAATAGAATTTTTATTGGCCAAGTGTGATTGGACACACAAGGAATTTGTCTTGGTCCATATGCTCTCAGCGTACATAAAATAAAATATACATTTGTCAAGAATCATGTGGTACAACACTTAATGATTGTCATAGGGGTCAAATAAGCAATGAAGAGGCAATATTAATAAAAATCTTAGGGTATAAGCAACAAGTTACAGTCATACAGTCAACATGGGAGGAAATAGGTGAAAGGAATGATGAGAAAAACTAGTAGAATAGAAGTGCAGATTTAGTAGAAAGTCTGACAGTGTTGAGGGAATTATTTGTTTAGTAGAGTGATGGCGTTCGGAAAAAAACTGTTCTTGTGTCTAGTTGTCTTGGTGTGCAGTGCTCTGTAGCGACGTTTTGAGGGTAGGAGTTGAAACAATTTGTGTCCAGGATGTGAGGGGTCAGTAAATATTTTTTTCCCCGCCCTCTTTTTGACTCGTGCAGGTCCTCAATGGAAGGCAGGTTGGCAGCAATTGTTTTTTCTGCAGTTCTGATTATCCTCTGAAGTCTGTGTCGGTCCTGTTGGGTTGCAGCACCATTGATGTCAGGGTTTTTTGTGTGTGTTTTATTGAGTCACTTGAGATTGAAAGTGGGGATTTTAAATTTGAATATTTCTGCATTGGAAAGAGATTCACTTTAAGTTAAAAAAAATGGACTGGTAAGAGAAGGGTATTTCTGTATGTTTGCTTTTATTTATTCACTATGTGCAAGAAACCATCAAGGTCATGTATTCTACACCCACTCTAAATATCTTCTTCATTATTATTTGAAAGTCTGGGTAACATCATAGTGAATCTATAATGAAACAATTTTTCTGTGGATTCTACCCCTATATTAGCCTACCAAGTAATACTTCAGAGAATGTAAAGTAGGGCTATTATATGAGGGCTGACAAGGGCCAAATTACAATAACTTCATATAGCAGTCTAATCCCTTGCTCCCATGTAGAAGTGATCCATATTTTTGGAAGTAGTATTCTACTATTTATTTATTTATTTATTATTTATTTATTTATTATTTATTAATCAGATTTGTATGCCGCCCCTCTCCGCAGACTCGAGGCGGCTCACAGCAATAATAATACAATGTAAACAAATCTAATATTTAAGTTAATTTAAAACCCCAATTTAGAAACCAATCATACATACTAGCATACCATGCATAAATTTTATAAGCCTAGGGGGAGGGAAAGTGTCAATTCCCCCATGCCTGATGACAGAGGTGGGTTTTAAGGAGCTTACAAAAGGCTAGGAAGGTGGGGGTAACTCTGATATCTGGGGGGAGTTGGTTCCAAAGAGTCAGGGCCGCCACAGAGAAGGCTCTTCCCCTGGGTCCCACCAAACGACATTGTTTAGTTGACGGGACCCGGAGAAGGCCAACTCTGTGGGACCTAACTGGTCGCTGGGATTCGTGTGGCAGAAGGTGGTCCCGGAGATATTCTGGTCCGGTGCCATGAAGCGCTTTATAGGTCAGAACCAACACTTTGAATTGTGACCGGAAATTGATTGGCAACCAATGCAGACAGCGGAGTGTTGGTGTAACATGGGCATATTTGGGAAAGCCCATGATTGCTCTCGCAGCTGCATTCTGCACGATCTGAAGTTTCCGAACACTTTTCAAAGGTAGCCCCATGCAGAGAGCGTTACAGTAGTCGAGCCTCGAGGTGATGAGGGCGTGAGTGACTGTGAGCAGTGACTCCCGGTCCAAATAGGGCCGCAACTGGTGCACCAGGCAAACCAGGCAAACCTGGGCAAAGTAATAATCTACTAAATACAACAGTTAGAAAACACAGGCAATATTCAGAGGGGAAAAATACATCATTTTAGATTTGCAAAAGGCAATTGCTGTGTGTGCTAGATTTAGATTAATGACTCAGAATAAATACAGATGCTGTCATGGGTTTGTCATCTAAACGGCAAAAAGGAAGAAAGAAATCTTGTCCAGCAGGTTTAGCAAAGCCACACCTTAAGCTTGAATAATCCGTCTTTTTGCTGTAACAGAAGTAAGCTCCAGGTATGGAAGGATTAGGTTTAGAAGCCAGTTTTATTGAAACAATTTTCTTTTCATAGGACATTGAACAGAACCGAAGGCATGCTAGGAAGATGACTTTATTTATTTATTTATTTATTTATTTATTTATTTATTTATTTATTTATTTATTTATTTATTTATTTATTTATTTATTAATGAGATTTGTATGCCGCCCCTCTCCTCAGACTCGGGGCGGCTCACAGCAATAATAATACAATGTAAACAAATCTAATATTTAAGTTAATTTAAAAACCCCAATTTAGAAACCAATCATACATACTAGCATACCGTGCATAAATTTTATAAGCCTAGGGGGAGGGAAAGTGTCAATTCCCCCATGCCTGAAGACAGAGGTGGGTTTTAAGGAGCTTACGAAAAGCTAGGAGAGTGGGGGCAACTCTGATATCTGGGGGGAGTTGGTTCCAAAGGGTCGGGGCCACCACAGAGAAGGCTCTTCCCCTGGGTCCCGCCAAACGACATTGTTTAGTTGACGGGACCCGGAGAAGGCCAACTCTGTGGGACCTAACTGGTCGCTGGGATTCGTGTGGCAGAAGGCGGTCCCGGAGATACAGTATTCTGGTCCGGTGCCATGAAGGGCTTTATAGGTCAGAACTTGTGACCGGAAACTGATCTGTAACCAATACAGACTGCAGAGTGTTGGTGTGACATGGGCATATTTAGGAAAGCCCATGATTGCTCTCGCAGCTGCATTCTGCACGATCTGAAGTTTCCGAACACTTTTCAAAGGTAGCCCCATGTAGAGAGCATTACAGTAGTCGAGCCTCGAGGTGATGAGGGCATGAGTACATGGGCTGCTGAGTTCCTGAACTATGAATAAAATCACCATATTCAGACAGATGATATTTTAGTAGTTGGAAACTAGCAGTCTGGGATATAAGCGAGTGGTGGGTTGCTCCGGTTTGGCCCAGTTCTGCGAACTGGTAGTGGTAGTACAAGTGCACTTCCGTCCCCTGTCCTATTGCTCTCCTATATCTCCTATACCTTTCTTCTATTCCTATATCTCTTCTTCTGTTCTTTCATTGATATGTTCTATTACTATACTTTCTTTTCTATTATTTCTTAGATATATTTTACTATGAGTATCTCCTCTATAACCTTCATCATGTATTTTACTATGTGTATACCCACTAAAACCCTCATTGTGTATTGGATAAAATAAATAGATAGATAGATAGATAGATAGATAGATAGATAGATAGATAGATAGATAGATAGATAGTAGTGCGCTGATTATGCAATTTAGGTGTGATGGCTCCGGTGCCATCTTTTCCGGTCTGGATACGTGCGCCAGTAGTGAAAGGTAAGTGGAGCTTATCCCTGGTTTGTAGCACCAAGGTGGGTTGGACTGAAAAAGTTTGGGAACCCTGATCTAGACTTAGATAATGTAGTTTCAGGGAAAAGGGGAGAGAAGTGATGATAGCAGAATGGACTAAAAATATAAAAGCAGAATTCTTTTCCTGAGCTTTGATTTCTGAGACTTGGAGCATGAAATTTCCTGGAAGTGTAGGAAAAGATGCTTTAATAAGTATCCTTTAATAAAATAAAAAAATGAAATGTCAAGAATAAAATTGCCACATTTTAAACAGGAAAAAACCCTCAATGAATAATACAAAGACTTGCTGCATAAGTCAGGTAGATCATTTGGAAACAGCTTGAAATTTGTCCACTTGATTGCTTAAATCAGCTCTGTGAATATAAAAGATGTGATTATTAAAGGTATTGTGTAAAGGTGTGCTAGATTCTTACATTTCTAAAGACTTGCAAAAAGTTCCAGGAAATTCCAGCAGATCTCAAAAATATCCAAGATATTTTTGCATGTACTCCTTTGTTTTCCATTTTAATATTTCATGAACATGTGCTATTATTTTAAAGCTAGCAGTGATGGGCTTGCAAAGTTTAATATTTAAAGCAGATGGCTGCTTTAATAAGATGGTTGCTATAGGAACTGCATTCTGAATGCAGGGGTTAGTATAATGACTGTCTTCTTGCTAAATAGCTGAAATGCTCTTGAAGCAAACACTTGGGGTAGCAGCATAAGATGGAATATAATGATAGTACGGTCACATGGGTGGTCTCTTTATTTTAAGTGGGATGCACTTGAACTGGGCCCTTGATATTTCTGAGCTCTGCTCAGGTTTTCCTTCGTTCTACCTAAAATGAGAGCGAAGAAATATTCTAAAAATAGCTCCATTCAGCTGCTGCTGTATGATATGGTAACTGGGAAAACTCTGCATACATAATATTCACGGAGAGAAAGGAAAGGAGGAAACAGGGCATCAAAACCTCCTTTTGTACCTTTATCATTAAAAAATGCGGAACCAGACACAACTCAATGTGAGAAGCTCTTTTTCATGTAGAAGTTTTATTAATTTATTTATTATTTGGATTCCTATGCCCCTCCTTCTCCAAAGATTTAGGGTGATTTACAAAGCAGGAGCAATACAAAAAGGCATAGAGTGGTATCTCTACTTACGAACTTAATTCATTCCATGACCAGGTTCTTAAGTAGAAAAGTTTGCAAGAAGAAGCAATTTTTCCCATAGGAATCAACGTAAATCTTTCAACTGTAACCATTGATTAACTTTGTATATGCAGAGTAACATTGAAACAAAATAATGGAGATTGTTTTGTAATGTTGTAAGTGTGAATAACTCTTTTAGAATCTCTCTTTTGAGATTCTAAAAGTGTACAAATTATTTTGTGTCTGAACCTGCCATCATTATGGTTTTTTTCACAGACTTTAATAATCCCAGGTTTAAAATTAATAAAATTATTGTTCAGGTTTTGTTTTCCAAAGGCTGCATATGTATATATGATGTAGATTCATCTGTAAATATGATTATGTACACTTTTTAAAAATGGAAAAATTTAATAAAGATATATTTTTAAAAAACCCATTCATGTAATGACTGTCTGAAGTTATGATGCTGATGAAAAAAGTGACTTGTGACTGGTCCTCACACAACCATCACAGCATCCCTATAGTAACTTGTGACTGGTCCTCACAACCATCGCAGTATCCCTACTATCGCAGCATCCCTACATCCCTATGAACAACTTTTGTGTGCTTGGCAACCAGAATGTATTTACAAGGGTTGCAGCATGATCAACATTTCTGATTTTCCAAGCCAGCTTACAACAAGCAAAGTCAGTGAAGCCGGATTCAGGTAATGACTGTATGATGCATTTAGGAATTGTAGCAAAAGGTCATAAAATTGAATATGAGTCACTTAACTTCACATCACTTAATGATGGAAGTTCTGGTCCCAATGTGGTGATAAGCTGAGAATTACTGTGATAAAACTAGACCAATAAAATGAAAAAGACAAGGAGATTTGTCTCCCTACCTCTCAAAAACAAAAGAAAACCCTACACCCCAATTCCTACAAAACATTCAACCGGCTTTTCAACATCCTTCTTTAGCATCCTTACACTTGGGACCATATCTGGGGTGTTGCAAAAATGAAGGTATACTTTACACTGTTTGAGAGTAATCACTAAATTATACTGTTTAATTGAGAGAGAGAGACTAATTGAGTGCAACTATTCAGAAATAGGTAGTCCCTCAAGTAATCAAGCATTATAACATAATTGGCTTTATATGTAATAGCCATAATCTTGAATTTCATTCAGAGGGCTAATAGCAACAAATGCAGCTCAATGTAGATCACATTGGTCTACTGTGGCATGCTTATTATTGTACCACCACATTCTGTAGCAGTTGTGGTTTCCTAGTGATTTGTTCCAACTGTTTCAACTCCTACCCTCAAAACGTCACTACAGAGCACTGCACACCAAGACACAAGAACAGTTTTTTCCCGAACGCCATCAATCTACTAAACAAATAATTCCCTCAACGCTGTCAGACTTTTTACTAAATCTGCACTTCTATTCTACTAGTTTTTCTCGTCATTCCTATCATCCTTTTCCTCCCACTTAGGACTGTATGACTGTAACTTGTTGCTTGTATCCTAAGATTTTTATTTAATATTGATTGTTTCTTCGTTGCTTATTTGACCCCTATGACAATCATTAAGTGTTGTACCTCATGATTCTTGACAAATGTATATTTTTCTCTTATGTACGCTGAGAGCATCTGCACCAAGACAAATTCTTTGTGTGTCCAATCACACTTGGCCAATAAAATTCTATTCTATTCTATTTTTCAGGACAGCCTAAAACTGGGGTGTCGAACTCAATTTAATTGACAGCCACACTAGGATTGTGTTTGACCTTGGGGGACTGGGGGGGAGGGTGGCCAGCTCAACACCTCTCATGTTGGCACCTGTGGTGGCCTGAGTGCTCTGCCAGTGAAAAGGGGCTCCCATTTTCGGCTGTGACAGCCTCCTGCAATCCTCTGTTGCGGCCCTCCCAAGCTCCATTTTGGCTGGCAGAAGCACCCTGCTGTTTCCAGGGGGTCAGTTCTAAGTAGCCCACGACCTAAACCGGCCTGCGGGATTTGAGTTTGTTTGTTTATTTTGTTTGTTTGTTTGTTTATTGGATTTGTATGCCGCCCCTCTCCGCAGACTCGGGGCAGCTAAACAACAGTGGTAAAAACAGCATGTGACAATCCAATACTAAAGCAGCTAAAAACCCTTATTTTAACCAATCATACATACAAACATACCATGCATAAATTGTAGAAGCCTAGGGGGAAAGAATATCTCAGTTCCCCCATGCCTGACGGCAGAGGTGGGTTTTAAGAAGCTTACAAAAGGCAAGGAGGGTGGGGGCTATTCTAATCTCTGGGGGGAGTTGGTTCCAGAGGGCTGGGGCCACCACAGAGAAGGCTCTCTCCCTGGGTCCCGCCAAATGACATTGTTTAGTTGACGGGACCCGGAGAAGGCCCACTCTGTGGGACATAACTGGTCGCTGGGTTTCGTGCGGCAGAAGGCGGTCCCAGAGATATTCTGGTCCGGTGCCATATAGGTCATAACCAACACTTTGAATTGTGACCGGAAACTGATCGGCAACCAATGCAGACTGAGTTTGACACCCCAGCTTAAAGTTTAGCCCATTGCTGTTGTCCATACTTACAGTGATAAAGCGGTGACTGTCCAAAGGGGTCTTCTGATCCAGGAATGGGCACAATTGGCATGCTAGAAGGGTCTGTAGGAAGGGTCTTATGACCACAGCTGCCCAAATGTGTTCTTCAATGTGGAGATGCATCTCCCATCCAGACTTGCACGACCTCCATGCATTAGGAGTTGGCCTTCTCCGGGTCCCGTCGACTAAACAATGTCATTTGGTGGGACCCAGGAGAAGAGCCTTCTCTGTGGCGGCCCCGACCCTCTGGAACCAGCTCTCCCCAGATATCAGAGTTGCCCCCACCCTCCTTGCCTTTCGCAAGCTCCTTAAAACCCACCCCTGTCACCAGGCATGGGGGAATTGAAATTTTCCCTTCCCACTAGGCTTATAGAATTTATACATGGTATGCTTGTTTGTATGATTGGTCTCTTAAATTGGGGTTTTTTAGATTATTTTTTAATATTAGATTTGTCTTTGGAGAGGGGAGGTATACAAATCAAATGAATGAATGAATGAATGAATGAATGAATGAATGAATGAATGAATGTTGCACAGGGTTAGGTTGTATAATTGGCTATCAATATATCACTGATACCAGGTTCTGGATGAGCCCATCAGCAGATTCATGTAGTTGTTGAACAAAGGGGAGAGGAAAGAATAGTGCACCTGCACACCCCAAAGTTGATTGTTTGTAGACTTCATACTGTTTCATTCACATCGATCGATTGATTGTTAATTAAATTTGTAATCTGCCCGCTCCCGATGGACCCTGACCGGCTAATATAATTAACTGTGGAGAAAACAAAGAACTTGTCTGACCTTACTCTCAATAATAATTTAAAAAATGGTGGTAAATGTGGTAAGAGAATAAGCTAATTATAGTATCCCTTGTGACCACAGAGAAACTCAGTGATGTGACGTATTGAGCCTCTTTTGGCTAATGCGGCTTTCTCACTTTGTACTCTGGGGGAACTCTGGTGGTGTCTTGATCTTTAGATTAAAGCGGTGGTCATTACCACTTTTGACAAACTTTTGTCTTGTGAAAAGGGATTCTTTCCTCTCCCTCCAGATTCAGGCCTGTTAACCCTCGTTTTAGCTTCACAGCCTAAATACTGTATTGTAATAAGAACTCTGCGTGCACAATTCACAATCATACTCAGAAGCATAAAATCCATTCTTTTCATGAAGCAGTCAGGAGTCTGGCAGACTTAACACATTTTCAGAAGAGAAATGACAGTAGTCCTCAAGAATATCTCTGAGACCGCCTTCTGCCGCACGAATATATGTTAAAGGGTTAAATAAGGTTCAGGAGGGAAGTCCTTTAATAGGAAAGTGAACACAAGAACAAGGGGACACAATCTGAAGTTAGTTGGGGGAAAGATCAAAAGCAACTTGAGAAAATATTATTTTACTGAAAGAGTAGTAGATCCTTGGAACAAACTTCCAGCATACGTGGTTGGTAAATCCATAGTAACTGAATTTAAACATGCCTGGGATAAACATATATTCATCCTAAGATAAAACACAGGAAATAGTATAAGGGCAGACTAGATGGACCATGAGGTCTTTTTCTGCCGTCAGTCTTCTATGTTTCTATGAATCCCAGCGACCAATTAGGTCCCACAGAGTTGGCCTTCTCCGGGTCCCGTCAACCAAACAATGTCGTCTGGTGGGACCTTCTCTGTGGTGGCCCCAGCCCTCTGGAATCAACTCCCTCCAGAGATTTGAATAGCCACCACCCTCCTCGCCTTCTGTAAAATGCTCAAGACCCACTTTTGTTGCCAGGCGTGGGGATAATTACCCCTTTTTATTTTTTATTATATTTTTGGCCTTACTGCATGATAGATTAGGTTGAATGTGTGTGACTGCATAGCTAGGGGTTTTATTATGTTATTAATGTCTTTTAAGTGGATCTAATTTTTTATTGTTAGATTTGTAATGTATTGTATTACTGCTCTGCTGTGAGCCGCCCCGAGTCTTCGGAGAGGGGCGGCATACAAATCTAATAAACTAAACTAAACTATAACTTACAACAGTTCATTTAATGCAGGCTTCTCAATTATTTTCTGTTACATTCCCCTGGAAAGAAGTAAACATTTCATGTACAGTGATCCCTCTATTATCGCGAGGGTTCCGTTCCAAGACCCCTCACGATAATCGATTTTTCGCGATGTAGGGTTGCGGAAGTAAAAACACCATCTGCGCATGCGCGCCCTTTTTTCTATGGCCGCGCATGCGTAGATGGTGTAGTTTGCGTTCCCCCGCCGCCCGCGCAAAGGGGAAACCTGATTCGGCTCCTCGCTGCTGCTGCGCTACCGAGCAGATCAGCTGCTGGGCGGCCGAAGGAACCTTCCCTGGGACTTCCCGGCCGCCCACACAAAGGGGAAACCCCAGCTCCTCGCTGATGCCCGCCGCTCGCCCCGCCCGCCAGCAAGAGGGGGAAGACCCAGGGAAGGTTCCTTCGGCCGCCCAGCAGCTGATCTGCTCGGTAGCGCAGCAGCAGCGAGCAGACGAAGATCGGGGTTTCCCAGCCGCCCACGCAAAGGGGAAACCCCGGCTCCTCGCTGATGCCCCCGCTCGCCCGCCCGCCGCCCGCCACCCGCCAGCAAGAGGGGGAGAGATAGAGAAAGAGAGAGAAGGAAAGAAAGAGATGAGAGAGGGAGGAAGAGAGTGTGAGAGAGGAAGAAGCAAGATAGAGAAAGAGAGAGAGAAAAAGATGAGAAAGGAAGGAAGAGAGTGATGTCATCGGGTGGAAAAATCGCGATATAGCGTTTCACGAAGATCGAGATCGCGAAACTCGAGGGATCACTGTACTCCCAAATCACAGCCCAGCCTTCCTGACCTGCCACCCCCAAATGGCACCCCACCATGAGACGTGCGTCCTACCTAACACTTGCATCGGTCCCTCCATTGCGTTCCTCAGTGTTCTGTCCAGGGCAGCCCATTCTAAAATAAAACGCCTTGCGAGTTTGAGAAGTCTGATTGAATTCACGAGATGTTTTCTTTTAGAATGGGCTGTCCTGGACACAACGCTGAGGAACGATCTGCAAGATAAAAAAAAAAAGAATAGCAGTTACTGTCTTTTCAGAGCAAGAAATTAATAACATTTTGATGTATGTTTGGAACTTTTATTTTGGCAGCAGGTTTCTGGAGTTAATATAGCAACTGATAGAACTGCACTTCTAGATATCTTTTTGCAAGTCATAGTTAAACTCTCATCTGGTTTAGAATAAAATGGCTGAGATTTGATGCTTAGCAAAGCAGAACCAGCCAGGGAAAGATGTTTTAAAGAAAGCATAGAACATAGTAAGAAAATTTATTTATTATTATTTATTACTTAGATTTGTATGCCGCCCCTCTCCGAAGACTCAGCTCTGTTAAAAAAATTCACTTAAAGAAGAGCAGAACACACTTCCATTCTTTATTCCATCTTTATTCAATGTCCTGTTTTCTTAATACAGTATGTCTTAAAGGATGAACTTTCATCAGGTTCTTGGTGAGAGGTTGGGTATGCTTGAATAGTGACATGCATTTTCCGTTAGGTTAGATTAGGTCTTCATATACACTCACCCCTACCAATAGTCATTTTGCTACTTGAAAGTTTTTTAAGGGAAGGAATGTATCTCAGTAATGTTCAGCTAAGAACAGTTACAGATAAAAACAGTAGTCAACAAATGAGAAAAAAGCAGCAAGAATGGACAAGGTTCCCATTTTGTTTTGTTAAAAGTTGATAATTTCTCCCATATTTCAATCCTAAAGTCCAGGGCAATTATGTAGCATTATGTAGATCCTTGGAACAAACTTCCAGCAGACGTGGTTGGTAAATCCACAGTAACCGAATTTAAACATGCCTGGGATAAACATATATCCATTGTAAGATAAAATACAGGAAATAGTATAAGGGCAGACTAGATGGACCATGAGGTCTTTTTCTGCCGTCAGTCTTCTATGTTTCTATGTTTCTATGTATAAACATCTTGTAATCCATTGGGAAGACCTTGTGTTGCAGATATCAAAGAACAGTACTGTACTAACATTTTTTTTCCAATTCAGGATATTGCCAAATATGCAAAATGGTGGCCTTGTGTAAATTACACTTACTCCTTGTCCATCTAAAAATTGTATCCATATCTGGTTTCTATATTTTTTCTGGAACAATTTCATGAATATGTGAGGCAAAGCTAAGGGTCATCTCTGTTTTGTTGTAACTTTAGCCAACATTGTTGGAAAGGGGTGGCATACAAATCTAAATAATAATAATAATAATTATTATTATTATTATTATTATTATTGTTGTTGTTGTTGTTGTTGTTGTTGAATAGTATTGCAGTGTCACTGCATTTAATTCTGGAAAAATGTTGCAAGTGAGTTGAGAAGCAGTTCATTTTCTCTATCCCGTATTATTGCTTCCATCTGAAAATCAGGTCCAAACCTAGATTACCAGCATTATCCAACCTCACCTAGAATTAAGATGTTACTTTACAGTAACAACGTTTTTAAATTGAATGATAATTATCCAAAATCATTCAGTTTGAATTAGGCTTCTTTAATAACACCTTTGTGACTTTATAAGACAAGCCATCTTTTCTTGCAATGGTAGTTTTGTCGTATTCATTTTTTTTTCATTGTCACAATGGTCAAAATGCAAACAAGTTTATTTGAAAAGCACCTTCCATTCATTCATTCATTCATTCATTCGTTCGTTTGTTTGTTTTCTTGTTTGTTTGTTTGTTTGTTTGTTTGTTTCGAAACCCTGCTGCAGCTACGCTATCAGTTAGGTCCCACAGAGTTGGCCTTCTCCGGGTTCCGTCAACTAAACAATGTTGTTGGCGGGACCCAGGGGAAGAGCCTTCTCTGTGGCGGCCCCAACCCTTTGGAACCAACTCCCCCCAGATATCAGAGTTGTCCCTACCCTCCTAGCCTTTTGCAAGCTCCTTAAAACCCACCTCTGTCGTCAGGCAGGGGGGAATTGATAGTTTCCCTCCCCCTAGGCTTATAAAATTTATGCACGGTATGCTAGTATGTATGATTGGTTTCTTAAATTAGGGTTTTAAATTAACTTAAATATTAGATTTGTTTACATTGTATTATTATTAAATAAATAAATAAATAAATAAATAAATAAATATCTGTCTGAAGAAATGCAAAATTTATACATGCACTCCTGACAATTCAAATAATGTATATCTAAAGTTTCGCATTCGTACCATTACTATAGGCTGAGAAAAAAAAATGTGGTGCATTACTTTCTGGATGTGGTGCATTACTTTCCTCATACTTTTATGGGGAGCACATTAGGTAAATGACATACTTTTAAATGCAGAATGCTGTAGACACAATTTATGACACCTCCAGCTAAAATGCAGAGTGGGAAACCCTCTGCCTAAAGTCTTAACTGAACTTCTGTAGACAACACTTGGCTAGATGCCTATACAGTTCATCATGTAAGACAGCTTCCCAAGATCTCGTACTAAATTCACTTCTTGGAAAGGACTTGAGGGGGCTGCAACACAAACCTCTTGTGTTCAAAGAGGTTATTTAAGTTACTGCTGACCTTCCAACTGATAGCGCATGAACTCATTTATCACGTTTGGTCACGATGCATGCTACCCTCTGTCCTTAGGTGAACTTGATAGGGGTTTTTTCCAGGCTTCTGTTTAATAAATCACCCAGCAGTCAGGCTGTAGTCTGATTATGAACAAATGCATGCATCAATTACAGATTATTTAAATATTTTTAAATATTTTTAAACTGTAATTTAGATTTGTTGTAAATTGTTTCACTTTGTTGTGAGCCGCCCCGAGTCTGCGGAGAGGGGCGGCATACAAATCTAAATAATAAATAAATAAATAAATAAATTATTATTATTTTTTGTTCTTTTTCTACTTTTCTCTACATCACGTTACTGGTGTTTTAAAATAGCCACTGGTCTTCCTGCTTAGGTTTTAATTCGCATAGCCTCATTCTTATGGGTGCTGAGCAACTATAAACTGGAGGCTGTAATTGTAAACTGCTATTTCGGTAAACATAAGCTGTGTTCATGCATCACTGTTTTATGTCTGCTCACCAGTTCTCTGGAAAACCTTCCCACCTTATGTTGCTCAGTCATGCAGACTCTTGGCGCACATGGGAGCCAACTCCTGTGTAGGCATGAAGCGTTCTTCCTGGAGATAATCATGCTGAATATACAATTGACTACAGGCCGCTGGCATGATCCAAGAAACATCGTTGGGGATGGGACTAATGTGGGATTCTTTCACATATGCTAGCCTGTGAACAGAGTTCTATTTGTATTTTGTCATGCTACAAAAGACTAGAGATTCCTATTGAGTTGTCTGTGGATTTAAATTACTTTGTTTTATAAAATATGAAAAGGGTTGTAGTCTACCTATGGTTTTCCTTGTGTTCTCTGCCTGCCTACCTGTCTGTCTGTCTGTTTCTGTCTCTCTCTCTGTGCCTTTCTCTGTCTGTCTCTGTCTCTCTCTCTCTCTATCTCTCTGTCTTTCTCTCTTTCTCTCTCTCTCTCTCTCTCTGTGACTTTCTCTCTGTGTGTGTGTGTGTCTTTCTCTCTCTCTCTCTCTGTCTGTCTTTCTCTCTGTGTGTGTGCCTTTCTCTCTCTCTCTCTTTCTCTCTGTCTCTGTCTCTCTCTCTCTGTCTTTCTGTGTGTGTGTGTGTGTGTCTTTCTCTCTTTCCCTCTCTCTCTCTGTATCTTTCTCTCTCTGTGTGTGTGTGTGTGTCTTTCTGTGTGTGTGTGTGTGTGTGTGTCTTTCTCTGTGTGTGTGTGTGCCTTTCTCTCTCTCTCTCTCTCTCTCTGTCTTTCTCTCTGTGTGTGTGTGTGTGTGTGTGTGTGTCTTTCTCTCTCTCTGTCTCTCTCTCTCTCTGTGTGTCTTTCTCTCTCTGTGTGTGTTTGTGTGTCTTTCTCTCTCTCTCTCTGTGTGTCTTTCTCTGTGTGTCTTTCTCTCTCTGTGTGTGTGTCTTTCTCTCTCTCTCTCTCTCTCTCTGTGTCCTTCTCTCTCTCTGTGTCTTTCTCTCTGTGTGTGTGTGTCTTTCTCTCTCTCTCTGTGACTTTCTCTCTCTGTGTGTGTCTTTCTCTGTGTGTGTGTGTGTGCCTTTCTCTCTCTCTCTGTGTGTGTGTCTTTCTCTCTCTCTCTCTGTGTGTGTGTGTCTTTCTCTCTCTCTCTCTGTGTCTTTCTCTCTCTCTGTGTCTTTCTCTGTGTGTGTGTGTGTGTGTCTTTCTCTCTCTCTCTCTCTCTGTCCTTCTCTCTCTGTGTGTCTTTCTCTGTGTGTGTGTGTGTGTGTGTGTCTTTCTCTCTCTCTCTCTCTGTGACTTTCTCTCTGTGTGTGTGTGTGTGTGTGCCTTTCTCTCTCTCTCTGTGTGTGTGTGTCTTTCTCTCTCTGTGTGTGTGTGTCTTTCTCTCTCTCTCTCTCTCTCTCTCTCTGTGCCTTTCTCTCAGCCTAGAGTTCAATGCTGATAGGACTCCAGGTTCACTCAGTTTCTATCATTCTGTGGTTGGTAAAATGAGGCAATATGAAAATAATGCTGACATTGTAAACCATGTTGTACAGTGTTACAGAGCAGTATATAAGTCTAAATGCTGTTGCAATAGTTATTCACCTATCCACTCTCATATAATGTCTTTCCTAATTCTGGGGACCTGAAGGACATTCTTCCAGCTCTTAATTTTTAGTCATATTTGTTTATTAGTGTGTATCCTTCCCTTATTATTTCTACAAACAAGATGGTGAACATATTCAATATACCTTCCTCTTTCTATTTTCCTCGCAACCACCACTTTGGTTGGAGTTGAGAGGAAGTGGCAGGCTCAAAGTTGACTTTCATGGTCAATATGGGACTTGAACTCAATGATCTCTATACTGGAAGAAGCCTTCTCCAAAGCGATAAGGATCTAAACTGACAGGGGCCATAGACTAAACTCTGAAAACCCACAGCAAGAGCCATTCTGCTCTTTCATGACCAGTGTTGTGATGTGCAGCACAGCTGATAAATCCTAAAGCTAGCTGGAATATCAAACTTATCTTTATGGACTAGGGAACGTTGGCTCTTCTATGACTTATGGACTTCAACTCCCAGAATTCCTGAGCCAATCATGCTAGCTCAGGACTTCTGGGAGTTGAAGTCCTCATGTCATAGAAGAGCCAATGTTCCCTACCCCTGGCACTAATCCATGCAGAGTGCCTTGCAGAGATTGAAATGGAAGGTTACCTTATTTCTTTAAAAAAAACCCTACAATTTAATTCATTTTAACTCAATATTTCTGCAAGGGAGGAGAAGTAATCTTCTAGCACTGCAGATATATATTACATGATCAGGAGGTTACACTCTTAACATTATTTACATTTTAATTACAAGGGGGTCAGCATAGGTTATAGAAACATAGAAACATAGAAGACTGATGGCAGAAAAAGACCTCATGGTCCATCTAGTCTGCCAAGTTAATATTAAGCTTGAATCTGTTGTGAGCTCTTGTATTGTTGTGGTTGAAGCTGCAGTAGTCTTTGACAGGCAGGACATTGCAGCATATGATCTTGTGGGCAATACTTAGATGATATTTAAGGCGTCGTAGTTCTAAGCTTTCTAGGCCCAGGATTGTAAGTCTAGTTTCGTAGGATATTCTGTTTCGAGTGGAGGAGTGAAGGGCTCTTCTGGTGAAGTATCTTTGGACATTTTCAAGGGTGTTAATGTCTGAGATGCGATATGGGTTCCAAACAGATGAGCTGTATATGTTTCTTCTCCACAAACTCATTCTTGCTCCATCTCTTCTTTCACTGAACACATTTATTGTTCTCATTTTAGATATGTGAAACAGGATAATTAAACCACGTTTAAAATTATCATGCTTAAACTAATCCAGCACCCGGACTTTTGATGAACTTTTCCAAAGAAGTTTATGTATGCTGTTCACAAAAACAGTTCTATCTTTTCAGTAATATATATAACATTTCTGGCTAACTGCCAGAAATATGGAATCTATGGGTGGAAGATTTTTATCTTCATAATTTATTGAATGGTACTTACATGTAGCCTCAGTCAATCTAGCTCTCCCTGAGAGTTTCAAATAACCCCCAATTCTGCTGTGAAATACTGTATTGGAAGATTCTTTTAATGGAGGTTCTATTAAATTTTCTGCAATTGAGCATTGCAAATTCCGGTTACTTTGTAAGCAAAATTTGCAGCTATAGTCCAAAGTGTGAAAGAGAATAGGGATGAATAGATAACACTATACAAATCAGTTTAAGTTGGTGTACAACTAAACCATTCATCATGCTGAAATAGCAACAAAATTCTTTATAAGAGTTTGTAAATGCTTCTGAACTCCAAGGGAGAAGATTTTGAAATGTTTATTGAACTTTGTATTTCTGTGTTTTCCCATTCATCAAGGAATAGTAGATGGAAGTTTTGCTAGTATGATCCATTGCAAGGATCATACTATCAGAATATCCTACGAAAATAGACTAACAATCCTGGGTCTAGAAAGCCTAGAACTACGGCGCCTAAAACACGATTTGAGTATTGCCCACAAGATCATATGCTGCAACGTCCTACCAGTCAATGACTACTTCAGCTTCAACCGCAACAACACAAGAACACGCAACAGATTCAAACTTAATACGAACCACTCCAAACTTGACTGTAAAAAATATGATTTCAACAATCAAGTTATCGAAGCGTGGAACTCATTGCCGGACTCAATTGTGTCAACCCCTAACCCCCAACACTTCTCCCTTAGACTCTCCATGATTGACCTCTCCAGGTTCCTAAGAGGCCAGTAAGGGGCGTACATAAGTGCACTGGTGTCCCCTGTCCAATTGTCTTTCCTTTCTCTCACTTATCATATATATTTTCTTTCTTTCACATATCCTCTCCTCTAAGTTCACTTTACCCTTACATATATTACTACATGTCTATTTTTCTTCCTATGTATTTGTGTATTGGACAAATGAATAAATAAAATAAAATAAATAAAGGTAAATTTCCATCATCCATTTAAGTCTGACTTTCCTATTGTGCTGGAGGACCGAGCAGTTTCCAAGTGCTTACCTGATCTTTTATATTTAAATAAACATCTGAATTAAAAATGTTGGTATACTGTAAAGCAAAATGCCAGCTTTCCTATCATTTTGGAGATAAATTCCAGATCTCCTGCGATCACTTTGGTAAGTGACCATAACAAGAAGATAAAGCTAAGCAGGCAGACTAGGGACAAATGATAAGTAAATTTTGGAACAATATCTGTAGCAGATATATAAAGAGGTTTAGTTTTGGTGAAGGAGAGGACTTATGGACAAAATTGGTCGTTGTAATTAACACAAGCAAATTGGCTTGGATTTGTGGATATGTTTTGCTGCCAAATTATTAGGAACGTTAAAGCACTTAGCTATAGCATTTAGACATATTTTATTTATTTATTTATTTATTTTGTCAAACAATATATTTGATAAATATATAGAATAGAATAGAATAGAATAGAATAGAATTTTATTGGCCAAGTGTGATTGGACACACAAGGAATTTGTCTTGGTGCAGATGCTCTCAGTGTACATAAAATAAAAAGATACATTTGTCAAGAATCATGAGGTACAACACTTAATGATTGTCATAGGGGTCAAATAAGCAAATATTTGCTATATTTGACAAACATTTGTTTATCAAATACAGCATATCACTTCATAGTGCTTTACAGCCCTCTTTAAGCAGTTTACAGAGTCAACATATTGCCCCCAACAATCTGGGTCCTCATTTTACTGACCTCGGAAGGATGGACGGCTGGGTCAATCTTGAGCAGGCAGTAGGCAGCAGGCACTCCAACCATTGCAGCACCGTGGCTCATTATACTGTATAAAACAGTGATGCCGAACCTTTTTTTCCCTCTAACCTTTAGCAGCTGATCAAGCTGAATGAGGTTATGCAGAAACTGACAAGGCTGTTTGTTGCAAGGAGGCAAATTGCTGGGAGGCAGAGGCTGAAGGGTAGAGGCTGATGGGTGGGTAGAGCTTTGGCAACATTTGCTCTATAAGACGCACAGACATTTCCACTCACTTTGGGGGGTGGGTTGCGTCTTATACGCTGAAAAATACGTTAAGCGCTTTAATTGCTATTTTTAAAAGAAACCCAGTTGAACTCTCTCTCTCTCTCTCTCTCTCTCTCTCTGTGTGTGTTCACATGCACGTGTGCACATATTTAGATGTAGAGTACATGTTCTGATGGAATGAATTTCCTGTTAGGTCCCTTAGTTCAGAAGATTTGAGATTTCTTAGAGAAGATTAGATAGAACAGGAAAGGAATGTAGGATATAATCAGAAGTATGCAACTTTATAAACTCTGTCTATGTGTGTTCGTGTGTATTAGACTTTCTTCTACAACACTTGACTGGATCAATGGGAGGATCAGTATCTTTTGGGAACACCAAAAAGGGGAGTCAGTTAAGGGCGTTAAATTTAGTGCCAAAGAACCCTAGCATCTACATCAAGATATATCTGTGGAGGGAACTGACAGTCAGTGATAAATCCATTTTTGGTGACTGACAGCTTCCTGCTGAGTAAAAAGAAGCTGTAGAAGTTCATTGTAGAAGTGAAACTAGATTCACTTTCAGTAAATGAGCAAAAGGACGTTGTGGGACAGTTAAAGGGAGAGTCCCAAACAAAATTTCCCCATAGCAGATCAATAGGCACTTGGTTAAGCTGAAAAGGAAAAATGAAGAAATAAAAGCAAGCTACAGTATCATTGATAACTTATGAAAATTGAAAATGAATTGAGGGGTTTCAGATAGTTTGTAAGATGGAAGATCCTGCTCAATCAAATATGAGAATTCTATAGGAATAAGTAGGATGAATTCATTAAAAATAGGAAAAAGATGAAAAAAATACAATTAGCGGCTTTTTAAATTATGTGCACAGTAGTAATTTTATTAAAGATTACAATTACAACAGTAAACATTAATGCAAACTTTAAAAAAGTAAAAGAATAAAAAGTAGTAGATGCAGAAAAAAGAGAAAAAGAAGAATATAGTAAAAAGAAATATATAAAGAAATGAATTGTCAACTTCAATACAACTATAAACAATTTTAGTAACTGATCCCTCTTAAAGTGCAACAAATGATCTTTTTTCCCATATCCTTTCTCTGATCTATAAACAAATCCATAAATCATCAACATGTCAGGCCATTAAAAGTTACCAGAAATAGAAATATATCTATTTTAACCTTAATCAAATAAACAAACTTTATATTCCATCCTTTGTTTTATATTAATCCTAATCTTAAAGTAATGTTTTTGTATTTCTTTTTTTATGTTGCTCATTCTCATAACATTCTTCAAAAATTTAGCAGCCTCTTTTGTAAATCCAATATACGAAAATTATTCATGCCTTGTCTTATTATTTGTTTATCCCTTCTAATTATTAAGACATTGGTTTCTTTTGTATGCCTAGTCAACATTTTCTTTAGCACTCTCTTCATGGAAACATACACTTCTATTGGCATTATTCAATTCTGAATCCATTGTTCATTCTATAATTGTAAATTGAGTTAACGTGTTGCTTTCCTTTAAGTGTAATCTTGTTTCCTCTAGTGTACATTTTTTAAAAGTACATTTTTTGCTAGAGAATGTATGTAGCTCAGGATTGAACTATGGAATCCTTGGTGTTCTTAGAGTTTAGTTAGCAGAACATTTCATTACCCAACTAGGTAATGTCATTGATGCTAGTGAATGTGGGCTTTGCTTTCTTTTATATGCAGTAGCTTGTCCTGTTAGTGTTGCTGGAGACACAGTTTTCTCCTTGGGAGTTCCTTAATTAGGATATTATTTTTCTACTTGCTTGTTTGAAAAAGCTAGAAGGAAACAAAAAGACTAGAACAACATTCTCTTCAGCAACCAACCTCCAGATAAGCACTTGTTGGATAATGAAACATCAGTAAGCAAACGACACATGCACACAGAACACCAAGGACTTGTAATGTCATGTCTTATTTTTAAAAATAATTCAAAATAAAAGCATTTTCCCATGGGAAGCAATCTTTATAATTTATTTCAAATTTTTATTTCAATTTTATCTGGATCATTAGCGTATTAGTCCAGTTTTAATTACCTTTTTGCTATTTACTCCAAAACTATTTTTAAAAAGTTCTTAAACGTATAGGCAAAATTTGAAAACTCGCCTTGTGCTGTCACACTTGTTGATCCAAAGGTTTCTAATAACTGAAAAGCAGTTAACAATTTCTGAAAATGGTTTATTTATTTTATTTATTTATTTATTGGATTTGTATGCCGCCCCTCTCCAGAGACTCGGGACGGCTAACAACAGTAATAAAACAATGTACAATAATAATCCAATAAATACTAAAAATGATTTAAAAACCCATTAATATAAAATACCAAACATACAGACAGACATACCACACATGAAATTGTGAAGGCCCAGGGGGAAAGAGCATCTCAATTCCCCCATGCCTGGAGGCAGAGCTGGGTTTTAAGGAGCTTACGAAAGGCAAGGAGGGTGGGGGCAATTCTAATCTCTGGGGGGAGTTGGTTCCAGAGGGCCGGGGCCGCCACAGAGAAGGCTCTGCCCCTGGGTCCCGCCAAGCAGCATTGTTTAGTTGACGGGACCCGGAGAAGACCCACTCTGTGGACCTAACCGGTCGCTGGGATTCGTGCAGCAGAAGGCGGTCCCTGAGATAATCTGATCCGGTGCCATGAAGGGCTTTATAGGTCATAACCAACACTTTGAATTGTGACCGGAAACTGATCGGCAACCAATGCAGACTGCGGAGTGTTGGTGCAACATGGGCATACTTGGAGAAGCCCATGATTGCTCTCGCAGCTGCATTCTGCACGATCTGAAGTTTCCGAACACTTTTCAAAGGTAGCCCCATGTAGAGAGCGTTACAGTAGTCGAACCTCGAGGTGATGAGGGTTAGAAAAGGATGTACGTAAACCAGTGGTGGGTTTCTACTGGTTCTCCCCGGTTTGGGCAAACCGGTAGCAGTGCTGCCCACCCAGCCAGGTGACATCATGAACATTTCGTGCATGCGCAGAACCATTGCGGGCAGGCAAAGCTCTCATTCCCAAACTGGTAACAAAGGTAAGTGAAACCCACCAGTGATGTGAATCTTTCAAAGCACCAACTGTGGTTTGAGCAAGCTTGCCTTGTCTCCTTGCAAGGAGCAAATTTCTGGAGCATTTATTTATTTATTTATTATTTATTTATTATTCATTCATTCATTCATTCATTCATTCATTTGTCCAATACACAAATACAGGGTAAAAGTGGGTATAAGGATAAAAGTGAACTTAGAGGAGAGGATATATGAAAGAAAGAAAATATATATGATAAGTGAGAGAAAGGAAAGACAATTGGACAGGGGACGAAAGGCACACCAGTGCACTTATGTATGCCCCTTACTGGCCTCTTAGGAACCTGGAGAGGTCAATCTTGGAGAGTCTAAGGGAGAAATGTTTGGGGTTAGGGGTTGACACAATTGAGTCCGGTAATGAGTTCCACGCTTCCATAACTCGATTGTTGAAATCATATTTTTTACAGTCAAGTTTGGATCGGTTTGTATTAAGTTTGAATCTGTTGCGTGCTCTTGTGTTGTTGCGGTTGAAGCTGAAGTAGTCATTGACCGGTAGGACGTTGCAGCATATGATCTTGTGGGCAATACTCAAATCGTGTTTTAGGCCCCGTAGTTCTAGGCTTTCTAGGCCCAGGATTGTTAGTCTATTTTCGTAGGATATTCTGTTTCGAGTGGAGGAGTGAAGGGCTCTTCTGGTGAAGTATCTTTGGACATTTTCAAGGGTGTTGATGTCTGAGATGTGGTATGGGTTCTAGACAGATGAGTAGTAGTCTAGGATGGGTCTGGCAAAAGTTTTGTAGGCTCTTGTGAGTAGTGTGAGATTGCCTGAGCAGAAGCTGCGTAGGATCAGGTTAACAACTCTAGAAGCTTGTTTGGCGATATTGTTGCAGTGGGCTTTAGCACTTAGATCATTCGATATTAGTATTCCAAGGTCTTTTACTGAGTGTGGGTTAGCAGTGGGAGATTGTTTATTCAGTTCGTATGTGCGGTTTGGATTCTTTTTGCCGATGTGGAGGGTAGAGCATTTGTTGGTTGATATTTGAAGTTGCCAGGTGTTAGACCAGTCTGACACAAAGTCTAGGTCTTTTTGGAGGGTGAGTGTGTTGTCAGTGGTGTTGAAAAGTTTCACATCGTCGGCAAAAAGAGCACAGTTGCTATTGATATGGTCACAGAGGTCATTGATGTAGAGAATGGGACCTCCCACCTTATGGGAGGTTTTAAGCCCTCTCCTTGTCTTGAGTTAACTTACAAAGAGCCGATCTACTTGTCTTCAGTCTGCCATTTATTCCTCTAAAAACCCAGCTTTATTTATTTTTCTTATAATTTCAAATCAGCTGCTGAGGGACTTACTTTAAAAAAAAAATCAGGAATTTGTATTGACTTTGTTAAGTCTCTGAAACCTTCATTCATAATTACTGCCCTAAACCTCCACCCACCTAAAAAAATAATAATTTAGTGCAACAGGGGTTGCTTCATTGTTAAAGAGAAAGTCAACCTCCCCTTTTAAAAAACAAATTAGCTCATATTCAGCACATGAATACTATTGCACAGCCATGATTACAGCAGTGTTATAAGCAAAAGTTTTCCAACTGTGAAAGACATTGACTGTTGGCAGTGTGTGAAGGGATTCTGTGTTAAAATTGACTTTGGATCGTTTTTCATTAACTTTTCATATATTGCCCATAATAATAAAAATGGAGGAAGTAATTTAATGCTATTTCAACAAGCTAAAGTTACATAGTTGATGTGAAGTGAACGATTACCAATGTACGTGAATTCCTGCCCTGTAACAGAATAGTCAAGCAGTCTGTTTTCAAAGTTTTGAAAGTATTTTAAAAGTATTATGGGGAAATAAGGAAAGGCTTATGATGCTTGTTCCAAGCTTTACTTAGTGATGACCAAAACCAAAATGTTTGCTAATATCTTTTCTGACTAATACGTTTCATTAAAAGGGATATGGTTTTTGTGAGTTGCATCATCAAATGCACAGAATGGTTAAATTGATGTAATCCTGTGGAACTGGTAACTAGAAATAAAAAGTCATGTGCCTGTTTTGATGTTCTTTTAATTCATTTTTTTAAAAAAAATATTTTTTATTATTTTCAAAAAGAACAAAACATCACATAGAGAAAACAGACAAAACACATAACACAAAAAGGAGCTACAGTCGCTCCGCTCAGAATAGAAGTCTCCATAATACTACAAGGGAAAACTTTTGTTGATTAGATCATTTCAGAGGAATAAAAACATCTATTTACGTATGTCTATTTATACACATTTCAAAATGATAAATTTAAATGTTTTTAAATTCATTGAGAATTTATTTTGTTCAACCAGGTATAGTAGACCCTATCCCAGATTTTATAAAATTCTGACTCTTCTTAGTTGTTCAACCGCCTCGTCATCATGTCCAGCTCTGCACATACTATAATTTTTCTGATTACTTCCTCTTCTTTTGGGACTTTTGCTTCTTTCCATCTTTGAGCAAAAACAATCTTGGAGGCTGTTGCCTCTACAAGTGACTATCAAGAAAGAAAGATCTTCCTGAATTTACATACAAATGCTGTATATTACTTGTTCTGTCTGGGTTCCCCCAGACGTCAACACCAACTAAAAAGAGGATCCAAACACGCTGGTAAAAAGCAAAGTCATTTTATATCTTTGAAAACAAACACAGATACCAAAAACTGTTCTTACAAACTGGAATGCTATGAAGCTTCACAGAAGAGTCACGACGCCCAGACAATACAACAGGCTTCTTGCTGGCACACACACCACTGTAGATAATAAAACCCATGCCTCCCCCAAGTTTTCAGCCTTCAAGGCCACAAGCCAGAATCAGAGACGCCAAGGATCGAAGCAAGGTCACAGGACTCCCAAAAGATAACTCTCCACAATACAGGAAGGGCGGGCCTGCCTTTTCAACCTTTCTGGGGAGAACCACACCCAAACCCAGCTGTTGCCTATTAGGGATGGAAATACCTGGCTAATTGTCCCCTTCATTGTGCTGCCCTTCTCTGCCTCATATCTATGATGGCTTGTGCGTTCTCATCTAATGATTCCAGGCTGCTCGCTGGAGAGACTTCCCCCCTCGGGGGTCTCAGGCTGCTCTCCCTCCTCCTCTTCCTGACATTCCTCTTCTCCGTCAGCCTGGTCCTCCCCCTCCTGCTCATCGTCCTCCCCCTCTGAGCATGGATCCGGCAGAAGTCCAGCCGTTCCCTGAGGAGCCTCAGGCTGAATCACAACACTAGTTGGGCCTTGTGGTTAATTCATTTCCAAGAAGGCTACTCTTCCTTTTTCAGGTATAACCACAAGTTGAATATGCTACATCACCATATACCAGTGAAATCGAAGGCTACTGACACCATATCATCATTGATGAAACAAGATGCAAGGAACAATTCTATTCAAGATAGAAATTGTGCAGGAAGAAAGTACAATTTAGATGTTTTCCCATTAATTTCATCTCGGTATTGGATTTATATTCTACCTTTCCAGAAAATACATTAATAATTAAAACATGCTTAGTTCATGCCTTTTAAAACATAACAAATCATATCATGTGACCTCATTAATGAGTACAGCAAGATATCAATGGGAAAAAGATCATGATTGATATTCAGAATATGATATTTTGAAAGCCTCCTAGCAAGATACCTTCAAGTGTATAACTGAAGTCCCCTAACTACTATCTTTCTTAATTTCACTTCTGTTAAATTGAATAACAGTGATCGATAGTACAGCAGAATCCTACTCTTATTGAAAATATTGCTAAATAAATTATCCTCTTGCTATTGGCCATGGAAATATTTACTTTCTTTATTATTTAGCTTTTTACAAATCAGATCAGCAAATTGTCTGAATGTATGTCTGTCTGTCTGTCTGTCTATCTTTCTATCTATCTATCTATATTTCTTTCTATCTATCTATCTATCTTTCTTTCTGTCTGTCTATCTATCTTTCTTTCTATCTTTCTTTCTTTCTATCTTTCTATCTATCTATCTATCTTTCTTTCTATCTTTCTTTCTTTCTTTCTATCTATCTATCTTTCTCTCTATCTATCTTTCTTTCTTTCTATCTTTCTATCTTTCTATCTATCTTTCTATCTATCTATCTTTCTATCTATCTATCTATCTTTCTGTCTGTCTGTCTGTCTGTCTATCTATCTTTCTTTCTATCTTTCTTTCTTTCTATCTTTCTATCTTTCTATCTATCTTTCTATCTATCTATCTATCTATCTATCTTTCTTTCTATCTTTCTTTCTTTCTATCTATCTTTCTTTCTTTCTCTCTCTCTATCTTTCTTTCTTTCTATCAATCAATCAATCTATCTTTCTTTCTTTCTATCTATCTTTCTATCTATCTTTCTATCTATCTTTCTATCTATCTTTCTTTCTATCTATCTATCTTTCTTTCTTTCTATGTATCTATCTTTCTATCTATCTTTCTATCTATGTTTCTATATCTATCTATCTATCTTCCATATTTTTCTGTCAGATGGGCAGCATTCATTTCATGTGCTTTGATGATATCCAATGAAGTCTCTTGGGAAATTTTCAAAAGAAAGAACAAAAAGGTCTCCAGGGCATCTGTGTCTAAGATTCGTGGATGATAAAGTGAATAATTTTAAGGCATTTGTAAACAAAAGAAGAAATAACAACTGTATTCAAGAAAAAAACGAACAGCATCAGCATTATGAAAATATAAAAGTTAGTTCTTTTTGGATCATGTGAAAAACCCCACATGATGGCTTTCGGCCTGACACACAGTTCTTTAAAAATTCTTCTTACAAACTGTAAGTAATTTGAAAGTGAGACAAATAAAAGTGCCTGTCAAAGGAACTGTTTAACTGCTAAGTGACAAAGTGTGTGTACTAGAGAACATTTTGGTCTGATCTAAGAATGTTCTTATTTTGTGCTGTTTGTGTACAATTCTACTTCAATGACAAGACTTGGCCTTTCTCATCACCCTAACTTAAAGTCAATATAACTACAGTATTTGAAAACACAAAAAGAGCAAACAAAGCAATAAATATAAACATTGAAATAATCACATCTACTATGTCGGGATGTCAAACTTGATTTCGTTGAGGGCCGCATCAGGGTTGTGTTTAACCTCAGGGAAAGGGGTCGGTGGCGTGGCCAGTGACATGGTGTGACTGCATGAATGAGATTTTATCCTTGTTCTTCTATTGTTATAATTGTTATATTGTTTAGCATTTTTATTGTTGTAAGATGCCCTGAGCCCCTCAGGAATGGGCAGCATAAAAATTTAAATAAATGAATAGATAAATAAATGAATAAATAAATAAATAAATAAATAAATACACACACACACACACACACATACATACATACATACATACACGTGTTGGTTAATACCTATAAAGCTCTTCATGGCATCGGACCAGAATATCTCCGCCTGCTACCGCATGAATCCCAGCGACCGGTTAGGTCCCACAGAGTTGGCCTTCTCTGGGTCCCGTGGACTAAACAATGTTGTTTGGTGGGACCCAGGGGAAGAGCCTTCTCTGTGGCGGCCCCGACCCTTTGGAACCAGTTCTCCCCTGAGATTAGAAGTGCCCCCACCCTCCTTGCCTTTTGTAAATTCCTTAAAACCCACCTCTGCCGTCAGGCATGGGGGAATTGAGACATGCTTGCTTTTAATAATGGGGTTTTTAGTGTTTTTTTTAATTATTAGATTTGTTGTACATTGTTTTATTATTGCTGTGAGCCGCCCCGAGTCTACGGAGAGGGGCGGCATACAAATATAATTAATAATAATAATAATAATAATAATAATAATAATAATAATAATAAATATTATACCAAAATTTCCTCATATCTCAAAGCATCAGTTGGTGGGAGTGGATTTTTTAAAATTCATACTGGACAAATAAGATTCTTGGTCATTTGTATGCTAATGTGCTGTTCTAAGTTATGCGTCATGGCATCTTCAAGGAGGCCAGTCATAATTATGATGGATTAGACTGCGGAGTTGGTCCTAGATGCAATAATTGTTTCGCAGATGCTACTCGTGTGCCTTGAATATCTAATATATAATGGCTGGGGGTGGGGGGAGGAGAACTGTAATAAAGTGGCTAAGTGTCTCAGTACAATTACTGAACAAAGTGGAAAGTAAACCACAATAGTAGAGAGCTAGATTAGAAAAGATACAATTTACTCAATTTTTTTTAAAAAAAGAACCACAGTGCAATATGGATTATTTGTGGCCTCATTATGCAGCTACTGCCTTCAACTCTTATCATTTACTGCTCCCTGATTTGTATAGATAAATGTATATTACCAAGTTTACGGAGGAAGAGAAATTAGGATCCCTCCTGGATTGTTGCCCGTTTTTTCTTTTTGGCCGGTGGTCAATGCTATTACAGTGGAACCCCGACATAAGAGCTGCTCTACTTAAGAGCAACTCGAGATAAGAGCTGGGAGGGGAGAGATATTTTTGTTCTACTTACAAGCCCAAATTCGAGATACAAGCGCCAAGGAGCTGTCTCCTGAAGCCAAACGCTAACTTCCGCGTTCAGCTTCAGGAGACAGCTGCGAAGCGGCGCACGTGTTTTAAAAGGTTGCAGCCAGCCTGGGGGGCTCGGGGGGGTGCTTGCAGCTTTCTTTCTTGCTCTTTTTCTTTCTCTCTTTTACCTTCCCTTCCTCTATTTCTTCTTTTCTTTCTCCTTCCCACCTTCTTCCCTCCCTCCCTCCCTTCACTCATTCCTCTCTTACTCTCCCCTTTCATAAGTTTCCTTGCTTCCTTCCTCTGTTCCTGTCCCTTCCCTCTTTCCTTCCTTCCTTCCCACCCTCCGTCCATTCATTCACCCATTCCTCTCTTGATCGCTTAAAGCCGGTCCCTGGTGCAAAAAGGGTTGGGGACCTCTGTCCTACAGGATTGGGTGGCAGAGAAGTTGAACATATGTAAATTTAAAAGTTTAAGAAAGTTTACAAGTTAAGTGAAAGAAACTTCATTATTCATTTATATGTACATGTACATTTCTTCATTAAAAACATGTCTTTCTGCATAATTTAGACTAACTTTGTGAGTTTTTTGAGGGCTGGAACCAATTAAAATTATTTACATTAATTCCTATGGGGAAAAGTCGTTCGAGATAAGAGCTGCTCGACTTAAGAGCCCAGGTCCGGAACGAATTAAACTCGTATCTCGAGGTACCACTGTATTTCTTTTGAGTGTAGTTAATGGGGCATTCTCCCACCTAATTCTCTTCTTGCTAAGCAGTCATTACATAGGTATGGTATACCATAGTTTTACAAAGCTAATCAAATACTAAAATAAAAATAAAAAGGGAAGAAGTAGGGATTTTGTTTTTCTTTTATAATTCACCCTAACCCATCCATCCCCCCTTAACACTTTATTTTCAGTAGTTCCAGAATCTTCCTAAAAAAAGGAATGTGGAGGTGGATGCAGGGGAAACATCAACATGTCATAGGCCGGTTTTATTGCCGACAGAGTCAGGTAGGGAAGTTTCCTCGGAAGAAGAAGAAGGTGGAGGTGACTTAGAAGAGGGGAGTTTGGCAGACAGCCCAGGAGGAGATCAATCATCCTTATCATCCCTGGATTCTGAACAAGAACTTATGACAGATCCACGCATGCGTAGAGTGATGCATAGGAGAGATCAACTGAAGGATTATTACAGGAGATAAGTGAGGCCACCTGGGGTTGGGTTGGGCTGTTGTAATTGGTGCTACAGATAAAAGAGCAGCCTGCTGGTTTAGCCTCAGGTCAGTTTATCTTATCAAGATCGTGGTTTTTGCTGTTCAAGATTGTGTGTGGACTTTCTGGACTTTAGAATTGGACTCAATTTCCCAGTTATTGGGTGAGAAATTGGATTGCATTTAACCTGTGCCTTGTGTGTACCAGAAAATCCCTTTGACATTTAAAAAGGGAGCTGTTTCTGTTTTTCTGTTGATAAAGACTTTTGGGTTTTCCTTCTGTCGTGTGGTGTGTGTCTTTATGAACTAATTACCCTGTAATTACGGGCAGTTGGGACACGCCGGCAGAACAAATTACAAATGATATTTCTACAACGTCTTCTCAATATTCTCTTCTTTTTTTTTTACTCCATTGCTGCAAGGTAACAAAGGAATATATACTTTATTTCAAATTGCAATACGCCTTGCCTATTCTCCACATTAAGATCTTTTTGGGCAGAAGATGTTACCAAATCGTATTTCTTGGATTGGTAAAGTTCATTTCTCCTAAACTTTAGGAGCCCATGGGTACAAGACCCAACTACCACTCTTTGTCACCAAAGGCACGAGTGACCCCGCCAAGTGTGTAAAATGCAGAAGACCTTTGTCCTTTTATGTATTTATTTATTATTTATTAGATTTGTATGCTGCCCCTCTCCATAGACTTGGGGCGGCTCACAGCAATAATAGACAATATATAACAAATCTAATAATTTAAAAGAAATACTAAAAGCCCCATTATTAAAAGCAAACATACACACAAGCATACCATACAGAAACTGTATAGGCCCGGAGGAGATGTTTCAATTCCCCCATGCCTGATAGCAAAGGTGGGTTTTAAGGAGTTTACGAAAGGCAAGGAGGGTGGGGGCAGTTCTAATCTCTGGGGGGAGCTGGTTCCAGAGGGCTGGGGCTGCCACAGAGAAGGCTCTTCCCCTGGGTCCCGCCAAACAGCAACGTTTAGTTGATGGGACCCGGAGAAGGCCAACTCTGTGGGACCTAATCGGTCGCTGGGATTCGTGCGGCAGAAGGCAGTCCCGGAGATATTCTGGCCCGATGCCATGAAGGGCTTTATAGGTCATAACCAACACTTTGAATTGTGACCGGAAACTGATCGGCAACCAGTGCAGACTGCGGAGTGTTGGTGTAACATGGGCATACTTAGGGAAGCCCATGATTGCTCTCGCAGCTGCATTCTGCACGATCTGAAGTTTCCGAACACTCTTCAAAGGTAGCCCCATGTAGAGAGCATTACAGTAATCAAACCTCGAGGTGATAAGGGCATGAGTGACTGTGAGCAGTGAGTCCCGGTCCAGATAGGGCCACAACTGGTGCACCAGGCGAACCTGGGCAAACGCCCCCCTCGCCAGAGCTGAAAGATGGTTCTGTAATGTCAGTTGTGGATCAAGGAGGAAGCCCAAGTTGCAGACCCTCTCTGAGGGGGTCAGTAATTCCCCCCCCCCCAGGGTTATGGACAGACAGATGGAATTGTCCTTGGGAGGCAAAACCCAGAGCCACTCCGTCTTATCCTTCCTGCCAGTTTTTCCACAGTACTCTGTCCAAGGTCCTGATTGATCCTACCTTGTCAAATTCGGAACCTTTTTATGAAGGTTATCTTCCGTCTGATCTGATCTTGTAGAATATGCAGCTACATTTTTGCCATTACATTGCCTATCAGAAATGTAACAGATACTGGCTCTTCTTGTGAAAACCCAGAAGAAAAACAAGTCATATTTATTGATCATGTTGGGGAACTAATAATTGTGTGATGATTCTTCTTGATTAGAAAAAGCAAACAATTTTATTTAATCATATTTTAAATAATTTTAAAGAATTGTGTATTAATTTCAGTAATGAGAAAGATATCTCTTTCTCAAAAGTAATCTCTTATCTCAAGAATTACTCTCCGCCTCGCCAAATCCTATAGAATCCCAGCGGCCGATAAGGTCCCACAGAGTTGGCCTTTTCCGGGTCCCGTCGACCAAACAATGTCATTTGGTGGGCCCCAGGGGAAGAGCCTTCCCTGTGGCGGCCCCGACCCTCTGGAATCAACTCCCCCCAGAGATTAGAACAGCCCCCACCCTCCTTGTCTTTCGCAAATTACTTAAGACCCACCTATATCGACAGGCATGGGGGAACTAAGACATCCTCCCCCAGGCTTTTATATTTTATGTTTGGTATGTACGTGCTGTATGGTTTTAATTGCTGGGGTTTTATATATGTTTTTTTAATATTGGATTTGTTTTACTGCTATATTGTTTTATTATTGTTGTGAGCCGCCCCGAGTCTTCGGAGAGGGGCGGCATACAAGTCCAATAAATTATTATTATTATTATTATTATTGTCAAGTGGACCAGGTGAAATTGAAGCCTTATTTGAAAGGAAACCATCACAAAAACAACATACATGATAGGAAAAACATGCTCTTTCTAATGAAATGAAAATGATTGAAAATGAGAAAACAGGGAGAGGTAGAAAAAAATGTGATTTTTCTAATGAAGATGCTTGAAGCTCTCTGTTTTCTCACCTTCAATCATCTTCATTTTTATTTTATTTGAAAGAGCAATTTTTTTCTATCATATATGTTATTTTTGTGATGGTTTCTTTTCAAATAAGGTTGCAAAAATCAGTCAAGTGGACACGTGATCCACTTGACAAAGAATGACCCTATATTTAGATTGTTCAGAAATATGTGACCGGAAACTGATCGGCAACCAATGCAAACTGCGGAGTGTTGGAGTAACATGGGCATACCTTGGGAAGCCCATGATTGCTCTCGCAGCTGCATTCTGCACGATCTGAAGTTTCCAAACACTCTTCAAAGGTAGCCCCATGTAGAGAGTGTTACAGTAGTCGAACCTCGAGGTGATGAGGGCATGAGAACCTTGAAAATCATACATACTATATGTTCTGTTGGGCTCTCTGGTAGAATCCTCCCCAAAATTCACAAGTACAAATTTCAGACACACACATATTTGAAAATTCAAAACAATGTTCTTTATAATGAAAATTCACTTAACCTAAGCCCTCTTTTGGTATAGCAAAGAGCACTCGTCTCCAAACAAACTGGTAATTTCTACAAGTCCCTTATCAGTCCTGTGATACTTAGCTTGCAGCTTGCAATTCACAGTTCTTCCTTCACAAAGTGAAACACACTTTGCTCTGGTTTAGTTTCAAAGCGGCGAAAAATCAGCACACAAAAAGTCAAAGTCAATAAAGCAGTCATGAAACACAACGATCAGATAATCCTCCACAATGGCCAAACCCACAGGCTGCTATTTATAGCAGCCTCACTAATGACCACAGTCCCACCCAACCACAGGTGGCCTCATTTTCTTTGATAATAATCTCTCAGTTGTTTCTGCCTATGCATCGCTCTCCGCATGCGTGGCTGTATCATTAACTCTTGTTCTGAATCCAAGGAGGAGCTAGATAATTGATCTCCTTCTGAGCTGTCTGCCACACTCTCCTCCTCCCTGTCACTCATGTCTTCATGGTCAGAGGAGCCTTCATCATCAGATTCCACCGGGGGCAAAACAGGCCTGCAGCATGTGGATGTCTCCCCCACATCCACAGTCCTTGGGGCAGGAGCTGGGCCAGAGCTAACCACAACACTATAGATGTCTATGTTTGCATGCTATATACTATAGATGTGATAAGGTAATATTACGATAGCCAAATAAACATGGCTTTCTCTCTCTCTCCCTTTTCTTTCCAGATCCAGTAAGAGGACAACCTTGTGGATGGCCCTTGAGTAAGCCAGATGGAACAGGATAGAACCAATCATGATGAAGGCAATAGTTTAAATCCCTTTTTAATTCCACATCCTTCTCGCGTTTGCCAAGCTGAGCCTTTGTCAGTGAAGCTGCATAATGGAAACACATCAGCGGGAAAGATCTACCATGAACTGAATGGCAACCCTGTGTGGCTGCACGAGAGGGCCGATTTGAAGCATCCTGCAAAAAGGAACGTGAACAACCGAATAAGCCCTGACCTTCTTCAGCAAAAGAAACACTGCAGCGGGTATTTGCAAAACGGTGGGATAAAGCGCACTTTTAGTGAGCCTTCTTTGTACGGACTTCACCTTTACAAGAAGCTTAAGCAAGATGAAGAAGCGAAAAGAGAGCAAGATAGCTCATTCGCTGTCGGCAACCAAGCAGGTGCTTCTAATTCGTGTAGCGAGAAGGACGTTGTGCGTTTTGGAACGGAACAAAGTACAGCTTCAGTTCTTGTACAGTCGTTAAGATGCAATTCCGGTGCTTCAGAAAGTCCTCCGGCTCCCCAGATTCAGAATGAACAAGGGGATGAAAATAGCAACGGCCACAACGGGGACTTTGACATGGCATACAAAAACAAGGCAGCTCCCATGCCTAACGGTGCTATAGTTTCTGCCTCTTCCACGAGAAACGTGTGTGGTGAATTCCTGGAAAAAACATTGTCTCGTTATAATCCAGAACATGTTTTCAGTGGAACGCAGACAACTACATCTTTTACAGATGCCATAAACACTCGGGCTATGAATGTGTTGGCATGTGGCCCATCACATTCACTGCATACCTCAGGGCAGATACGTTCCGCTCAAACCTCAAACGCTGAGCTGACTCAGGTGCTAGCTTCTGTATCTACTGAAGTCCAGAATATAGAAAACTCCATCGTGCAAGCAAGCTCCAACTTTCATCATCCGCAAGGAATGAACTCAGAGCAGCCAAAGTCAGAAAATACCTACCAGCCACCTACAAACAGCTGTGAAGTTTCAGAAAACATAGGGCATAGTCGGGATTTCTCACTCAAACCTAACAACAACCTGAAGACGACTTGTGATAGTCGCTCAGAGATTTCATCACAACCAAGAGAAGAAACTGGTGCTTCCTTCCAACACGATTCCGTATTCAGGAATGATTCTTTTAATCTACCCCCTATTGCACCACCTTCTCCTGGGAAGGAAATAAACAATATGTTGTCCGTTGAGGCTTCAGAAGATCCTAGAAATATTTTCGATCTGATGGAAGACGAAAACAGAGGGCAACCACACCATCAGGGAGAACATGCAAAAAAAAATTCTGGATTTTGCCAACAAATTCCCAGTCCTCAACAGAGCCATCAATACAACATTCAGGTTTCTCAAGCAACTGGTAGGGAAACAGATGTCAATCTCAGTACAGTGATATTGGGAATGAAGCCGCAAGATCCCAGTGAAATTCAGTCCAAACTGGAGTCTAAAGTTCAGGATCCACAAAGATTAAGAACCAGTAAAGAACTGCAACATTTTCCACATCTTCTGAGTCAGATTAATCAGCAGATGGTTCTTGATAATGAGAAAGATCTGGTGAGAAATCACTTAGAACCGTCACAAACCCACTCACAAGGTTCTTGGGTGAGAATGGCCTGCCCTCCCTTTCACCCCAGTAACCCTTCCCCAAAATCAAATGAAACACTTTTGAGGACCATGCTACAACTCCAGGCAAACTCACCCGAGCAGACACATCCAAAACAATATATTAGAGGTTGCAATGAATCGAAAGGAGTCGTGGGGCAATCTTGCTACCAGGGTGAGCAAATACCAACACTATTCAAAAGTGAAGGAGCACAACCGTCTCACCACTTTACTCATGATTTGCAAATCCCATTCCAAAAACACTCACCACAATCCAAAAAGACGAACGATCAGCAAAATTCAAGGCACTTTAACCTTCAACCACAATCTGAACTCCACCTTGAAGAGACTTTGGAGGCGCAGTTAAAGCCTCAGCACTTAGATCTTCTACTTCAGGATGACCAATTCACACATTCACGAATTTTGCCTCCGATACTCCAGACCCAGCCAATACAGCCATCACAAAATTCACAAGTAACAATGAACTCCACGCAACAAATAAAAAACGCAAAATCACCCCAAATCTTTCCCCCGTCAAGCAACAACCATGAACAGCAAAGCGAAGGAACCTCCTTAAATCGGCTTAAATTAGAAGAGTGTTTTGAAGCTGCAAGTAATTACTTCAAATCAGTTGAGTTCCCAGTACAAATGCCCCAGACCAGAGTGGACCATATTCCAAATGCAGCCAACAAAACCTCCCATTATAATCAGACAAATAATGTAATGAAGCATCCATGCTCAAACAGCGCGCACTTGGTTTCCGAGAAAAAAGAAGATCCCATAAACACAAACCTCTTAAATCAAAATGTATCTCGCAACTTGCAGCCCATGCAATATTATCCAAATAGCATAACTCCTAAACAAGATCTGCCGCAGGGCTTTCCAGAACAAAACCCTCTATCGTCACCAAGTTCATTTCTTCAGCTGCCCTTCCAGCAAACACAAGACTATTGTAACACGACAACCAACATGAATAGCTCACAAGCTAGTCAGGTTCAGCAAAGTTACTCACCCTACAACCAGCAAGCAGCATCTCATGTCGTAGATCAGAGCCATGGCCACTGTCTCCCCTCGCAACCTCACAAGGATTTTCAAAAGCACGCTGCTATTAGGTGGCATATCTTGAATAAGCAAGCTAACCAAAATAAATCTGACTCGTGTCAAGCTATGGGCTTCAAATCCATCAAAACCGAAGCTGGCTCAAAGGTGAATGCTTGCCTTCCTCTGCCAGTTGGACAGATGGAAAACAAACCATGGAAGAAAGTAATTAAACAAGAGGTTCAGCACTTTGGTTGCGAAAACATGCAACAAGCGAGTATCATTGAAACCATGGAGCACCAGTTGAAACAGATTCAGGTGAAAACGCCCTTTGATCACAAGTCCCTTGCTATCAAATCACCCAAACAGGTCAAAATTGAGGCTGCGGGACCCATTACTATTCTGACAAGGAATTTTAACGGTACAGATTTCAACAGCCATGACATCTCTTTAGAGCAACAAGCCATTCATTCTAATGAAAAAACACCAACCAAAAGAGGTGCTGGAACAGCCCTCAATAATTTCTTAGAATCACCTTCTTCGTTGCTAGACACGCCTTTAAAAAACTTGCTGGATACACCTGTCAAAACTCAGTATGATTTTCCTTCATGTAGCTGTGTGGGTAAGTTTTGATTACAATTGTTTGCAAAATAAATGATATAAATGCTGTCAATTTTCATGCAGGTTAATATATATATACCTTAAAATATCAAAAATAACATATATAGTTACACATTTTTATCAATTGTTCAAAAATCCATATCTAATTCTGACCTTACATTAACAATCATCAGTTTTTTCCTTGCAATTCCCTCCCTCTGTTTCCTTCCCCTATCTTCTTACTCCTTCATTCCTCCTCTACCTCTCTCTCCTTCTCTTTCTCCCTCTTCTACTTCGTCTTCCACCCCCTATACCTTTCCCAAAGTGTTTTTTTATTCTAACTCGCCTCATAATTAGCAAACTGGTGGTGTTTTAAACTAACAGTGGCTCTTCCAAAAATTCTTATTATTGTAACATTTACTTATAAGAAAAACTCTTTATTCTAGGTGTATGTCCCCAGACAAAAAAGCTACCTCCAAAAAGAGAACCTAATTTTGTCTCCTGGTTCTCCATCTATTGAATCTAGATTTGAACTCCAACTTTTAACAGATGTTGGCTTAATTTTCCAAAATAATTATTATTTCTCATGCCTCTTAATTTTAGGCCTATTGCTTCCTCCCCTTCCTTAATCTCTTTCCTCAATGTTTGTTTTTCTTGTACCCCCTTTTATCATAGCTAAGTACCTCTAGAGTACATTTTGACCTATAATTTATCATATTATCTTATACTCATATTAATTATACATTTCAACTCTTCTTATTAATCATCAGAATTCATATATTATTCCAAATCAATTAATTGTTCAGACTTCCATAAAATAAATTTCAAATTTTCCATGTAAAATGATCTCATATATAAGGGTAATTTCTACCTCAGTAGATAGTAAGTCAAAAATTGATCAACCATTATTGTCTTCCTCTGTTATACAGTACTTATGTTATACAAAAGGAACAAAACTCTTAACAAAATAATTATATTAATTATATACATGAAGTACTTGTCATCGAAATTCATTACACTATTTCAAATCTATCTATCTATCTATCTATCTATCTATCTATCTATCTATCTATCTATCTATCTATCTATCTATCTATCTATCTATCTATCTAGAAGAACTTGAACGATTAAAGATAAATAAGGCAATGGGTCCAGATGGCATCCACCCCAGAGTTCTTAAAGAATTCAGATCTGTCATTGCTACCCCCATGACTGATTTGTTTAACCAATCCCTGTTAACAGGAGATGTTCCTGAGGATTGGAGAATGGCCAGTGTTGTGCCTATCCACAAGAAGGGCAGTAGAGAAGAAGCTGGTAACTACAGGCCAGTTAGCTTGACATCAGTTATAGTTAAAATGATGGAGACTCTACTCAAAAAGAGGATAAATCAGTACCTAAAAAACAATAACTTATTGGATCCAAATCAGCATGGCTTTACTGAAGGCAAATCATATCAGACTAATCTCATTGATTTCTTTGACTATGTCACAAAGGTGTTGGATCAAGGTGGTGCCGTGGATATTGCCTATCTGGACTTCAGCAAAGCCTTTGATACGGTTCCACATAAAGAGCTGATATCCATCCTAAGATAAAACACAGGAAATAGTGTAAGGGCAGACTAGATGGACCATGAGCCTTTTTCTGCCGTCAGTCTTCTATGTTTCTATGTATCTATGTATCTATGTATCTATCTATCTATCTATCTATCTATCTATCTATCTATCTATCTATCTATCTATCTAGCTAGCTAGCTAGCTAGCTAGCTAGCTAGCTAGCTAGCTAGCTATTTATTGGACTTGTATGCCACCCCTATTTCACAGAATAAATTTTCAAATTTTCCTTTAAACAAATTTCTTGTATAAAAATAACTTCTACCTGCTCTATGGATTGGTGCATTATCATCTTGAAAGATGGCATCCCCCTCTGGAAACAGTTCTTGAACCATAGGATGAATTTGGTCGGCCAAAATTCCTAAATAGTGATGGCTGTTAATTCTTCCATGAAGGGAAATCATTGGCCCGGTGGATTTCCAAGAAATAGCACCCCAGATCACTGAACCCCTGCAATGTTTGACAGTTGGGAGAAGGCAGTCTGGATGAAATGATTCTTTTGGCTTTCTCCAGATGTAAACACGTCCGGAGGTCGGAAAAATGGTAAATGATGATTCGTCAGAGAAAATCACATCACACTGCTCGAGGGACCATTTCTGGTGGTTTCTACACCACTCTAAACGCTTTCAAACATTTGTCTTTGAGAGCAGAGGTTTTCTAATTGGAGCTCTCCCATGGGATCCATATTTGTGAAGCTCCCTTTGAACAGTTTTTGTGGAAACTGGGTTCTGTACGTGTCTATTGAGCTCTGCAGTGATTTTAGGAGCTGTGGTCTTGCGATCCGCTCTAACAATTCGCTTTAGAGTCCGACGGTCTCTCTCAGACAACTTCGACTTTCGACCAGACCTGTGCTTGGCTGAGGACATTTCCCCTTCTCTTTCAAAAGCAGTGATTACTTTTGAGACATGACCTCTTGAAACGCCAAACATTCGGGCACTTTCTGTTACACTAGCGCCTGCCCTTCGAGTACCAACAATTTGGCCTCTTTGAAAGTCTGAGAAGGTTACAACCAATTTCCTTAAATTTCCTTAAATTTCTGTTAAAAAAAAAAGGTAGTTTTAAAAAACATATCAAATAAAAGAATTTTAAAAAACATTAAAATATGTCAAGTTTTGATTGATTTGAACATGTTCAGACATTATGATGCCAAAAAGTCAAGTGTTTCCATTTTTTTGTCCACCACCCTGTATGTTCACCATCACAGGACTATACCAAAGCTGTGTGGTATAAAACGTTTTAAAATTACTGATTGATCTTTTTATTTCCTTTTTGTTTTTAAACAGAACAGATAATTGAAAAAGACGAGGGCCCTTTCTATACTCACCTTGGTGCTGGTCCTAATGTCGCTGCTATTAGAGAAATAATGGAAGAAAGGTAATGAATTAGGAAAGCATGCAGCAGATTAAAATTTATCCACTTTTGCATGTCAGAATTTCTTCCACCATTGCAAGCCATTGTTATTGATTGATTGATTGATTGATTGATTGATTGATTGATTGATTGATTGGATTTGTATGCCACCCCTCTCCGGAGACTCGGGGCGGCTAACAGCAATAATAACACAGCATATAATAATAATCCAATACTAAAAACAATTAAAAACCCATTATAATAAAAACCAAACAGACATACAGACATACCATGCATAAAATCGTAAAGGCCCAGGGGGAAAGGGTATCTCAATTCCCCCATGCCTGGCGGCAGAGGTGGGTTTTAAGTAGCTTATGAAAGGCAAGGAGGGTGGGGGCAATTCTAATCTCTGGGGGGAGTTGGTTCCAGAGGGTCAGGGCCGCCACAGAGAAGGCTCTTCCCCTGAGTCTCGCCAAGCGGCATTGTTTAGTTGACGGGACCTGGAGAAGACCCACTCTGTGGGACCTAACCGGTCACTGGGATTCGTGCGGCAGAAGGCGGTCCCGGAGATAATCTGGTCCAGTGCCATGAAGGGCTTTATAGGTCATAACTAACACTTTGAATTGTGACCGGAAACTGATCGGCAACCAATGCAGACTGCGGAGTGTTGGTGTAACATGGGCATATTTAAAGGAGCCCATGATTGCTCTCGCAGCTGCATTCTGCACGACCTGAAGTTTCCAAACACTTTTCAAAGGTAGCCCCATGTAGAGAGCATTACAATAGTCGAACCTCGAGGTGATGAGGGCATGAGTGACTGTGAGCAATGACTCCCGGTCCAAATAGGAGTTTGGCTTGTTTTGATTTGGTTTGGATTTGCTATCTCTTTAAAATCTAGACAAAACTAATTAAAATGCTTTGGATAGTAAATAATCTCAATACAAGAAAGGATTTTAAGTCATAAAGTAAAAGTTTCCCATGTTTATTTATTATTAAATTTGTATGCCGCCCCTCTCCGTAGACTCGGGGCGGCTTCCTATGATTGCATTTGTATTTATATGAACTTCATGTTTTTATATTTACTCATTTCCTGATTTGATTTTTTTTTAAAGATATGGACAGAAAGGCAAAGCCATCAGAATAGAGAAAGTTGTCTACACAGGGAGAGAAGGCAGAAGTGCTAAAGGCTGCCCTATAGCTAAATGGGTAAGAATAATCCCTACAACCTTATAATGGATGTTCTTCATCTGTATAGATATAATTAGTGCATATTGTGGAAAATAAATTTATTCAGATTTTTTAACTGGGAATATATTTTAAATAAAATATGACAGATTAATAACTGTTTTTTTCTTAGAAATTTTATAGAAAATGTATACCAGGTTGAAATTATTGTCTTACGTATGTGGACCTGTAATCTCACTGTGTTATTTCTTTTTAAATGAATGCTAGGTTTATTCTGTCTTGCATTTCCAAATCTGTTATTAAAATTTGAAACTCACAGCTCGCAGAACTGAAGTTGGAATGAAGTTCCACAGTTCATGAACTTTTAATAACACTATTTAGAATAGAATAGAATTATTATTATTTATTATTATTATTATTTATTGGATTTGTGTGCCACCCCTCTCCGTAGACTTGGGGCAGCTAACAACAATGATAAAAACAGCATGTAACAATCCAATAATAAAACAACTAAAAACCCTTATTATAAAACCAAACATACACACAAACATACAATGCATAACTTGTAATGGCCTAGGGGAAAGGAATATCTCAACTCCCCCATGCCTGGCAGCATAAGTGAGTCTTGAGTAGTTTACAAAAGACAGGGAGGGTGGGGGAAGTTCTAATCTCCGGGGGGAGTTGGTTCCAGAGGGCCAGGGCCGCCACAGAGAAGGCTCTTCCCCTGGGGCCCGCCAGATGACATTGTTTAGTCAATGGGATCCGGAGAAGGCCAACTCTGTGGGACGTTATCGGTCGCTGGGATTCAAATAGAATAGAATAGAATAGAATTATTTATTGGCCAAATGTCATTGGACACACAAGGAATTTGTCATTGGTGCATATGCTCTCAGTGTACATAAAAGAAAAGATACATTTGTCAGTCATGAGATACAACACTTAATGATTGTCATAGGCTGCAAATAAGCAATCAGGAAGCAATTGATATTAATATAATACAAGCGACATATTAATCAATCTAGTCTCATAGTAGCTCTTTCAAGTTATAGGCATATTCTTATCCGGTCCTGCTTTGAAAATGTCAAACAAGGAAAGAAACTGCAAGCTGAACCAGACAAGTATGGTATGCAAAAGATATGCAGAAATCTGGCTTACCAGAACCAAAAGCATAATGTGGCCCACTAACCTGAAATTCCATATTTTTTTACAGGAAAAATATTTTTTGTATATTTTCAGGTGATTCGTCGAAATGGAACTGAAGAAAAACTTCTTTGCTTGGTGCGAGAACGTGCAGGCCACCACTGTGAAACAGCTGTGATAGTTGTGCTTATCTTGGTGTGGGAAGGAATACCCCAGAGCCTAGCAGACAAGCTGTACTCTGAATTGTCTGACACTTTAATGAAGTACGGCACACTCACAAACCGGCGGTGTGCCCTCAATGAAGAGTAAGTTAAGTATGTACTTCCTTTCCATCCAGGAAATAAAATTTTCCTATAGTTTAAATATATACAACATAGATCGTAATAAACATAGTTTCCCTGTTCTAGCATACAATAAATATGTTCAAACCTCAACTCCTAATATTCCCAAATAGGTATGTCCTGGTTAATGACATAATTTTAATATATTTAAATAGCATTTTTCTTCAGATTATCTCTCTGTGTATCCGGTAATGAGGCACAATACTACACTTTCAAAGGCATCATCATCATCTCTTTGTAGTAATAGTAGTAGTTAATAGTAGTGGTAGTTTTATAAACCAAAATTGCTGTGATGAGACAATAAAAATATCCCATGAACTGATTTGATGGTATTAAAATTTGTATGTATTAGGTTGGAACCGATACAAGTCCGCGAGTTCCTGGCCAAACACCAGGTGCCAACGCTGCCCCCCCCCCCCCAATAGTCTTGACGTTGCCCCAGCAGACTTCTTTTTGTTCCCTTGGATTAAGGCAGCCCTGGAAGGAACCTGTTTTTGTCCATAGAAGAGATCCAATCAGCCGTGACAAAGACCTAGCGAGAGATCCCTGAAGACTCCTTCCAGGGCGCGTATTGGTCATGGCAGAGTCGCTGGAAAAAATGTGTAGAGTCCCAAGGACAGTACTTTGAAGAATTTTAATTGTTTGTGCAAATCTATTCAATAAATTACTTTTTTAAAAAAATAATCGCATTGCTTTTGGAACACACCCTGTAGGAACTAAAGTTTCTATTCTGGCACCTTGGAACATATTTTTACAATCCAATCAATCAGGCACTTACAGTGGGGGTGTTCCTCCGGCCTTCCTGCCAATCAGCTTAAAGCTCCATTGGCAGAATTAGCGCTAGACTTATGATTGGGGGTCACCCCAACATGAGGAACTGTATTAAGGGATTGCGACATTAGAAAGGTTGAGAACCACTGCATTAGGGCAAAAAGAATGATTGATGCAGAGTTACCAAGATAGCTTCCATGACTGAGGTGGAAGTGAATCTGTGCCTCACCATGCCTAACCCAGCCTGTTCACCACTATACTACACTGGCTCTTATTTAATTTAAAGCAGCTACATTTCCATAGCAATCAGAGGTAATATATGATGATGAAAGTGTTTTAAAATAGCTATTGGCAGAATACTGATAACCCTTGCTATTTTTTTTTCCTTAGACGAACCTGTGCATGCCAAGGTCTAGATCCTGAGACTTGTGGTGCTTCTTTTTCTTTCGGTTGTTCATGGAGTATGTACTATAACGGTTGCAAATTTGCCAGAAGCAAGATCCCAAGAAAATTTAAACTATTAGGCGATGATCCAAAAGAGGTAGGGTTGTCCTTCAATTAGAGGGAGAGAGAGAGTTATAGTGATGAGATTCATTACAAATAGACTGGCACTGTCAACTTGTTTTATTTAGTTTAGATACTTGGCTACAACTCTGCATTTTTTGTTCTTTTTATTTGTAAGTTTTAAACATTGCTCTTTTATATAAAGAATTCCAAGAACTGAAACAATACATAACTTGGATCAGTTTGTTTTAATATGGAATCACATTATTTACAGTTCAAATAAATCGAATTGGCTGAATTGGTTGACTGATTTTAACATATTGGGGTTTTAGTTTGCAATTCTTAATTTATTAGATTTGTTGTGCATTGTTTATATTGTATTTTGTGAGCCGCCCCGAGTCTTCGGAGAAGGGCGGCATACAAACCTAATTTATTTATTTATTTATTTATTATTTAGATTTGTATGCCGCCCCTCTCCGCAGACTCGGGGCGGCTCACAGCAGGATACAACAATTCATGACAAATCTAAATATAATTTAAAATATTTTTTTAAAAACCCATTTACTAAGCAAACATACACACAAACATACCATGCATAAATTGTACATGCCCGGGGGAGGTGATTCAGTTCCCCCATGCCTGACGACAAAGGTGGGTTTTAAGGAGTTTACGAAAGGCAGGGAGAGTAGGGGCAGTTCTAATCTCTGGGGGGAGTTGGTTCCAGAGAGTCGGGGCCGCCACAGAGAAGGCTCTCCCCCTGGGGCCCGCCAACTGACATTGTTTAGTTGACGGGACCCAGAGAAGGCCCACTCTGTGGGACCTAATCGGTCGCTGGGATTCGTGCGGCAGAAGGTGGTCTCGGAGATATTCTGGTCCAGTGCCATGAAGGGCTTTAAAGGTCATAACCAACACTTTGAAAAATGAATGAATGAATGAATGAATGAATGAATACATACATACATACATACATACATACAACATACATACATACATACATACATTCATACATACATACATACAACATACATACATACATACATACATACATACATTCATACATTCATACATACATACATACATACATACATACATACATACATACATACATACATATCCATTTCCAGTGTAGTTTTTTTTCAGTTTTTCTATTCCTGATAGATGCTGGTTCATATCTTGCTTAAATACCACTAGTGGATATCTCATTATTTCCCAAATCAATCTGTCATATTGTTGAACATTTCTTCTAATTTTAAATCAATTTTTATTCCCTGATTCTATTGCTTTTTGGAACAACAGAGGACAACAGCAGCCTTTATTATCTACACAAAAGTCCTTCAGATATTTGAAAACAGCTGTCATTTTTCCCCATGCTCTTCTTGGGAAATAGTTTTATAATTTATTGACTCACAATACACTGAATGACATAACCATAAGTGTTTTCAGAATTAGAGCTAAAAGTAGTAATGAAATTGTTAATGAATGAAGCTGTTAATGAGGGAAGTTCTTTTTAAAACAAAATAGGAAGAAAAGCTAGAATCCAATCTGCAAACTTTATCAACTTTGATGGCGCCCACTTATAAGAAATTGGCACCTGATGCATATAACAACCAGGTGAGTAAACAAAAAGAGAAATGTTTGATAATAATACTAAAATTCATTGCTTTATTTTTACCAATGTATAAGTCTCCCAAGACTTTGAAAGAAACTTCTGCACTTAGAAAGTAGAATTAATTTATGAAGCTATATACAGTGATACCTTGTCTTACAAACTTAATTGGTTCCGGGACGAGGTTCTTAAGGTGAAAAGTTTGTAAGACGAAACAATGTTTCCCATAGGAATCAATGAAAAAGTGATTAATGCATGCAAGCCCAAAATTCACCCCTTTTGCCAGCCAAAGCACCCATTTTTGCACTGCTGGGATTCCCCTGAGGCTCCCCTCCATGGGAAACCCCACCTCCGGACTTCTGCGTTTTTGCAATGCTGCAGGGGAATCCCAGCAGGGAGATTCCGTTGCCAGAGAAGTGCCCGTTTTTGCGCTGCTGGATTCCCCTGTAGCATCACAAAAACACGGAAGTCCAGAGGTGGGGTTTCCCATGGAGGGGAGCCTCAGGGGAATCCCAGCAGTGCAAAAACGGGCGCTTTGCTGGCAACGGAAGTCCAGAGGTGGGGCATCCCAGCGGCGGCCGTGGGTTTGTAAGGTGAAAATAGTTTGTAAGAAGAGGCAAAAAAATCTTAAACCCCGGGTTTGTATCTCAAAAAGTTTGTATGATGAGGCATTTGTAAGATGAGGTATCACTGTACTGTATTTATTATTTTACATTTTAATGAAAAAATTAGAAATCAACAATTAACTGGTTTTGTTTCCAGCCACTATGGTGTCTCTGAAAAATGCACGATTATGTCAGAAAGGTAAAAATTATGTTTCTTTTAAGCTTTTATGATGGAATCCAGATTGATGAACCATGGCTTGTTAAAGAAACACAGTAGCATGTTGTATATACAATAAAACCAATATTTTCAAGTCATAAGGACTGGGTTTATACCAAAACTAAGTAAATATTGTCTTAGCTGATATATAAGCCCAAACCTCCAGGATGATAAAATTGGAAATATCCATACATGCAACACTATGATTCTATGATTTAGCACCTAGTATCAAATTGGTACTACAAGATTGGTTTTCTATCAAAGGAACATTGGATTGGTCTTCCTTGGTGCATAACAATCGAAGTGTGAAGACCTTCCACAGTTCTGAACTGAATGGAGAATTTGAAACAGAACTTTTGTAAGATGGACAGGGCAAGTAACAGGATATGCACCATCACGTTATAATCAAAGCTCTTCTCCTTAATAACATTATTTCATTTTGGCATCAATGTGATTAGAAATGAATGAAATATACATATTGCTCTACTTCTGTTGCTGAAGGCATTTCAAATTGAGCCTTTCAGGCATATATAGGCAAGGCCACAAGCTAAACATATTGTATAGAATAGAATAGAATTTTTTATTGGCCAAGTGTGATTGGACACACAAGGAATTTGTCTTGGTGCATATGCTCTCGGCGTACATAAAATAAAATATACATTTGTCAAGAATCATGTGATACAACACTTAATGATTGTCATAGGGGTCAAATAAGCAATGAAGAAGCAATATTAATAAAAATCTTAGGATATAAGCAACAAGTTATACAGTCAAGTTATACAGTCAACATGGGAGGAAGTGGGTGATAGGAATGATGAGAAAAACTAGTAGAATAGAAGTGCAGATTTAGTAGAAAGTCTGACAGTGTTGAGGGAATTATTTGTTTAGTAGAGTGATGGCGTTAGGAAAAAAACTGTTCTTGTGTCTAGTTGTCTTGGTGTGCAGTGCTCTGTAGCGACGTTTTGAGGGTAGGAGTTGAAACAATTTGTGTCCAGGATGTGAGGGGTCAGTAAATATTTCCCGCACAGTTAGTTTCTGACAACTTTGAGTCTTGCAAATACAGTAGTACTTAAGAACGCCTCTACTTAAGGACTTTTCTAGATAAGAACCGGGTGTTCAAGATTTTTTTGCCTCTTCTCAAGAATCATGTTCTACTTAAGAACCTGAGCCTTGAAAAATTTCCCAGGAAATTTGAGAGCGGCACGAAGGCCCGGCCAGTTTCCTGCCATTCCCCCTTTAATCCCAGCCATCTTGGCTTTTCTGGGCTGCCAGAGGAGCCTTTCGGTGGCACTTAAGGAGGCTTTGGCGGCCCAAAGCAAATGAAGCATTTTCCTTTCTCTGGGTGCTTGGAGAGAGAATAAACCACTTCATTGTGGTGACTCCCTCGCGCTGCCTCCCATACACCTGGCGCGAGGTTGCCTCTGGGTGTGGAAAGGCAAAAGGGGGCGCTTTGCCCCGGGGCTGGATCAACTGTGCTTCAGCCAAACCAAGGAGTCACCACAGTGAAGGAAAGGCGCCGGCTACACAGCAAGTAAGCGAGAGGAGAGGGGAGCCCTTCAGCATGGGAAGGAACAGGTAGCAGGTAGCAGCATCAGCTGCCTTTTGGTCAAAGGAGCGGGAGGTTCCCCCCTCTTGCCCGCCTAGGTCTCTCTCTCTGGCGCAGTGTATGGGAGGCAGCCTCGAGCTGGGTGTATAGGAGGCACGTGCTCCTCGCCAGCTCAGCGTCCCTCTTTTTTTTCTCTCTTAAAGTTTCGGATTTTTTTGATTCACCTCACCTCCTTCCTTCGGCAGCGACTGTCCTCCTCCTCTTCCTCCTCCTCCTCCCACCCAAATTTCGAGCTTTTATTTCTTTCCTAATGGGTTTACACACATTATTTGCTTATGGGGAAAATTGCTTCTACTTACAAACTTTTCTACTTAAGAACCTGGTCACGGAACAAATTAAGTTCTTAAGTAGAGGTACCACTATATGTTGAAACTGGATTTCATATGAGATTTTGCCTCCCACGCATGTATGTGCCCGCGGTTGGAGACATGGAGATGCATGCGCATCTCCATTTTTCCAACTGGGACTGCGCACCGAACCATCCATGCAGCAGCCCCCTACTGACACCTACCAAACCACGCTGTTGTGGTTGGCTCTGGCCCAGCTCCTGCCCCAAGGAATGTGGAGGTGGATGCAGGGGAAACATGAACATGTCATAGGCCTGTTTTATTGCCAACAGAGTCAGGTAGTTCAGTTTCCTCGGACAAAGAAGAAGGTGGGGGTGACTTGGAAAAGGGGGGGCTTGGCACACAGCCCAGGAAGCTAATCACCATTATCTTCAGTTGATTCGGATGAGGAAGTCTTGGACCCACGCATGCGCAGAATTATGCATAGAAGAGACCAATTGGGGACATATTACAGGAGATAAGAGAGGCCACCTGTGTTTGGGTGGGGCTCCAGTAATTAGAGCTGCTGATATAAATAGCAGCGTGTGGGTTTGGCCGTTGTGAAAGATTATCTGATCATTGTTCTTCAGAACTCTGCCTTGCTGTTTCCTGACTTTGCTTGTTGATTTTTCATGACTTTGAAACCAAAGCAGAGCAAAGTGTGTGTGTTTCACTTCATGGAAGAAGGAGGGCTGTGACGTTTCTTCACAGCTGCTAGCTAAGTACTTAAGGACTGATTAAGGGGATTGTACAGCCTACAAGGTTGTTTTGGGACGAGTGCTCTTTGCAATACAAAAAGGGTGCTTTGTTTCTTTTGAATTTTTGTGATAAAGAACATTGTTTTGAATTTTCAAATTTGTGTGTGTCTGAAATTTGTACCCTTGAATTTTTGGGAGACTCTTACCATAGAGCCAGGCAGAACACACGCCCACAGAACCGGTAGTAAAAAAAAATGAATTTCACCCCTGGTCTGAAGTTACCCTTGGAGTTAATCTATTTAAATATATTTGTGTCTAGATTGAATATGAACACAGAGCTCCGGAATGTCGCCTGGGTTTAAAAGAAGGTCGTCCATTCTCAGGGGTCACTGCCTGCCTGGATTTTTGTGCTCATGCTCACAGAGACCTACACAATATGCAGAATGGTAGCACATTGGTAAGTCAGTGATTCACCAAGCCATTGCTTGTGCACAACAAATGTCTTGCATTAAGTTATTTACTTTTCATAATCTCTATTTCTATTAAACTGGCACGCGATAGCGACCAAGGAAAATTGTGAAATATTTGCTTTGGCGGCCCAAAGCAAACGAAGCATTTGCCTTTCTCTGGGTGCTTGGAGAGTAAGTCAGTAAGATGCAAAGCCTCTAGGCCTGTGATGGCGAACCTATGGCACGGGTGCCACAGGTGGCACGCAGAGCCATATCTGATGGCACGCGAGCTATTGCCATAGCTCAGCTCCAACATGCATGTGTGTGTCAGCCAGCTGATTTTTGGCTCTCACGGAGGTTCTGGGAGGACGTTTTTGGCTTCCAGAGAGCTTCCAGGGTTATCGGGGAGCCTTAGGAGCCTGGGGACGGTGTAACATGAGCCTACTGGGCCCACCAGAAGTTGGGAAACTGTCCATTTCTGGCCTCCAGAGGGCCTCCGGGGGTTGGGAGAGCTGTTTTTGCCCTCCCTAGGCATTGAATTATGAGTGTGGGCACTCGCTCATGTGCGATAGCGAGCGCCCATGCTCTTTCGGCCCCCGAGGAAAAAAAGGTTCACCATCACTGCACTAGGCTTTTAATTTTTTAAAAAAATGACATTCTCAAGGTTAATTCTTAAATTTCTTGCTCCTGTTTGCCTTCTTGTTATTTTTTTTTTAGTACAGTGAAACAAAGTAATGCTTAGAAACTTTAAAATGTATCAATTTGATTGGCTTGCATACAGTAGTACCTCTAGATATGAGCTGCTCCACATGCGAGTATTCCAAGTTACGAGCCACGACGTGAGCAAAATTTCTGTTCAATCCCCAAGCTCAAATTCGGGATAGCTTCCACTAGGTGGCGCAAGAATCTCCTTGCTTCCGGTTATCTCGGCACGAAACCAAAGTCTGAAGGCATTCGTTCGAGATGCGAGTTGATCGACTTACGAGCTCGGGTCTGGAACGAATTAAACTCGTATGTCGAGGTACCACTGTATTGCAGAATCTGTTTCAGAAATGTAAGTCTCAATGTATTCATTAGAGTCCACCGAAATTCTGCTCTAAAGTTACTGCATTTTCTTCCAGACTTACAAGGGATTTAAGCCCCTTGAAAGAAGTTCAATGTACTCATAAAGAATATGTTCTCTACAGTCATGTATCCACCTCATTTCTCATACATCCCCTTGGAGATACTGCGTGATGTAGCACTTAAGGCATCAGATTAGAAACGGGGAGAATGTGAGTTGTAGTTTCTCCTTAGGCACAAAGCAGTGGCAAACCCGGATAAGACGGAGTGGCTGTGGGGTTTGCCTCCCAAGGACAATTCCATCTGTCCTTCCATTACCCTGGGGGGGGATTATTGACCCCCTCGGAGAGAGTCCTCAACTTGGGTGTCCTCCTCGATCCACAGCTCACATTAGAGAACCATCTTTCAGCTGTGGCGAGGGGGGCGTTTGCCCAGGTTCGCCTGGTGCACCAGTTGCGGCCCTATCTGGACCGGGACTCACTGCTCACAGTCACTCATGCCCTCATCACCTTGAGGTTCGACTACTGTAATGCTCTCTACATGGGGCTACCTTTGAAAAGTGTTCGGAAACTTCAGATCGTGCAGAATGCAGCTGCGAGAGCAGTCATGGGCTTACCCAGGTATGCCCATGTTTCACCATCACTCCGCAGTCTGCATTGGTTGCCGATCAACTTCCGGTCACAATTCAAAGTGTTGGTTATGACCTTTAAAGCCCTTCATGGCACTGGACCAGAATATCTCCGAGACCGCCTGCTGCCGCACGAATCCCAGCGACCGATTAGGTCCCACAGAGTGGGCCTCCTCCGGGTCCCGTCAACTAAACAATGTCGGTTGGCGGGCCCCAGGGGAAGAGCCTTCTCTGTGGCGGCCCCGACCCTCTGGAACCAACTCACCCTGGAGATTAGAACTGCCCCTACCCTCCTTGCCTTTTGTAAGCTCCTTAAGACCCGCCTTTGTCATCAGGCATGGGAGAACTGAGACATCTCCCCCGGGCATATACAATTTATGAATGGTATGTTTGTATGTATGTGTGTTTAGAAAATGGGGTCTTTTAAATATTTTTAAATAGTAATTTAGATTTGTTGTAAATTGTTTTCACTTTGTTGTGAGCCGCCCCGAGTCTGCGGAGAGGGGCAGCATACAAATCTAAATAATAAAAATAAATAACAATAAAATTAAAAAAACCCATTTCTTTAAAAAAATGTTTAAAAAACTTTAGGAACTTATCCAGGCAATCTCCAAGATACATGCTGGAATGGAAAAAAAAATAACCTGTTTTATCTGTTATCTTTCTTTCTCCTTTTTTCTTCAACTTTGCCATGCATAATCCTTTTTTGCTCATTCATCATCTATTTATATCTCATGCCTAGAATTTGTGACTTTCTGTTTGCTGATGGTTGACTCAAGGGAAAATTCAAGATATATTTTCTCCAGAGTTGATTTGTTCTTCTTACAATTTATTGTATTCTTAGTAAGTATTCCAAATCCATAATCCAAAGGATCTTTCTTGCTGTTTCTTACTGTTCATCACACATTATATTAGACCATTCCTGTAGTTGTTCTGATCTTTGTTCTCATACAGTCTTATCCTTAATGACCGTGTCTAAATTTGTAATTGCCTTCCTCCATAGGATTAATATCCTCTTTACTTCTTCACTGCACTCTGCATCTTTATCTATTCTTGAAACCAAGAAACAAAACTATCTACCATCTTCACTTCTTCACCATCAACTGTAAGTTCACTTAGTATTCCGGTTAACGCTATTTTTGCTTTCCTAATATTTAACATTCACTCAGATATTTCGTTTTTTACTTTTTCTTTCGTAATGGACTCTTCTCCATCTTTCTTACTTGGGCTGATAAAGTTCTATCATCTACATATCTCAAGTAGTTCATTTTTTATCACCAATTTTTATTCCAACAGATATATCTTCTCATTTTTCCCCCCGCACCTTTCTTTGGTCCTAACTTTTCCAGCAATCATTCTTTCCCACTTCTCTTCTACTCTATTCATCTTCTGATATATGAAGTATATATCATACTTTCTTTTCCTAAAGTCATTCTACTTTCACTTTAGTTTTGCTTTAGTTTCTTCCATACCTATTTGCCCCATGATCTATTTGTATTCTTGACATATGGTTCATGTCACATTTAGAACCTTTTATCAGTTTTATTATATCCTTGTCTCACTCAATTTTTTTATATCATAAACAATAATCTCAATGACCGTTTTATATTTACATTCATTTCTCTACAATATCTTTAAAAGCTCATACACATCAAATAGTTACTCTTGAGTCCATATTTTCTCTATACTTTTTTATACTATCCATTTATTCCTCATCAATTTCTTCTGGATTTGGTTTGTCCAAAATGTTGCTTTTTTTTTAACAAAACCCATCAATCTATAGATTAAAATTTCCATATGAACAATAGTCTATATGAATTACATTTTGATACAAATCTTTGTTCTTTCATTCAGGGGTGAAATTTAATTTTTTTCCCCTACAGGTTCTGTGGGTGAGGTTTGATGGGCATGACAGGGGAAGGATACTGTAAAATCTCTATTCCCACCCCATTCTGGTACCAGCCAGAGGTGGTACTTGCTGATTCTACTCAAAATTTCCGCTATCAGTTCTCCAGAACCTGTCAGAACCTGCTGAATTTTACCCCTGTTTTTATTCCTGGTTAAGCCTAGGCTTCCTTTGTCTCCATATATCAACTTTGATCCCCAAAATCAAACTTTCTTCTTTCAGATCAATGACATCATCCCTCTTTTTCACAGCTTTATAGATATGCAATATAACTATTATATTATTATTATTATTATTTATTGGATTTGTATACCGCCCCTCTCCGCAGACTCGGGGCGGCTAACAACAGTGGTAAAACAACGTGAACAATCCAATTAATAAAAACAACTGAAAAACTCTTATTATAAAAAACCAAACATACTATGCATAACTTGTAATAGCCTAGGGGGAAAGGATAACTTAACTCCTCCATGCCTGGCAACAAAGGTGGGTCTTAAGTAATTTGCAAAAGACAAGATGGGTGGGGGCCATTCTAATCTCTGGGGGAAGTTGGTTCCAGAGGGCCGGGGCCGCCACAGAGAAGGCTCTTCCCCTGGGGCCCGACAAACGACATTGTTTGGTCGACAGGACCCGGAGAAGGCCAACTTATTGGCCGCTGGGATTCATGCAGTAGAAGGCGGTTCCGGATGTATTCTGGCCCAATGCCATGGAGGGCTTTAAAGGTCATTACCAACACTTTGAATTGTGCTATGCCATAGTTATTATTTGTTGAGATAATAGATTCTCCATTATTTTAATCATATCTATTTCTTGTACAACATTCTCTATTAATGGTAACAGACACAATTAACCAGTTTTGACCAATATGCCATTAGTACAACTGAAACCCAAGCTTCCTCATCCTTTTACACGCAAACTACAGTCTCTAATAAGCCAGCATATTATCATTTATTTATTTATTTATTAGATTTGTATGCCACCCCTCTCCATAGATTCGGGGCAGCTAACAACAATAATAAGACAATATAAACAAATCTAATATTTAAGTTTAAGTTAAATTAAGAAACCCTAATTTGAGAAACCAATCATACACATAGACATACCAAGCATAAATTTTATAAGCCTAGGGGGAAGGGAATATCTCAATATCATATTCATTGTATCAGCCCTGAGTTTTCGGAGAGGGGGCAGCATACAAGTCTAATAAATTATTATTAATTATTATTATTATTAACACATTTTGTATTTGATCCAGAATTTTTAGTGCCTTCTATCATTGTGTTTGTACTAAACACAAATTTAATTAAATATTCTGATAAAGAGTTTCACATTTCTAAAATATCCAATTAGATACGGTTAATTTCCACTTTGTCAAATTCTGCAAGGTTTCCTCTTTTTCTATTACTTTTGTTACATGTGTATGTGTCATTCTAAAAAGAGGAACTCAGTACCAGCCCTTGAGATAAACAGACTTCCTTGGTATGACCATGTTGTCATTTCTAAACCTATTTTTGAAACTTCATTCTTTCCATTAAGGAATTCTTCTGATATGATGATTTCAGTAGACGGTATCCAAATTTCTCCATATATTTTTCTCGAAAACCATAAAGAATTTTGCCATTTTCTTCTTTCAGCTTTGTCTTATGTTCCTTCTCTCAGGGAGAAGGAGGGAGTTGGTTCCAGAGGGCCGGGGCCGCCACAGAGAAGGCTCTTCTCCTGGGTCCCGCCAAATGACATTTTTAGTTGACGGGACCCGGAGAAGGCCAACTCTGTGGGACCTAACCGGTCACTGGGATTCGTGCGGCAGAAGAATATTTGTGGTTAAAAATAATCCATGTTTAATTTAGCTTGACAAGCTGCCTCTCAGGAAAAGTTAGCAGTGTGTAACTTTGATGTCACAACCATACTTGTTTGTAGGCCAAGTTCAACCTTGCGTCATTTGTCGGTTCAAATGTGTCGTCCATGATCCATCATATTATTTTAACAGGTCTGCACGCTCACCCGAGAAGACAACCGTGAAATTGGCCAAACACCAGAAGACGAACAATTGCACGTGCTACCCCTGTATAAAATATCCAATGTGGATGAGTTCGGAAGCAAAGAAGGCCAGGAAGAAAAAAAACGAAACGGTAGCATCCAGGTGCTTAGTTCTTTTCGACGGAAAGTCAGGATGCTGGCTGAACCTGTGAAAACCTGTCGGCAAAAAAAGCTTGAAGCCAGGAAAGAGAAGCTGGCCTCCATGGAGAATGGACCCAACAAACACGAGAGAGAGAAATCAACCGCAGCACGTCAAAAGCAGGTCAATGCGGAAGCATCGACTCATAGCAAGCAATTAGCAGGTATGTTTTTAGTAGGCATTATCTGTGATTTCACCTCTGTCACATGCACCATGTGGGCTATTTGTACTTCGAGCATGAGAAATATGAGACAGGATCCCGTTGAAATAAAAAAACCCTTCCCTGGTGCAGAGCTGAAGGGATTGGATACTGTAGCCTATAGGATAATTCTCTGCCTTACAAGGCAAAGGTTGCAGGTTCAAGTCCCAGTGGGTATGGCTAGCTGATGAGGCCAAAATAAGGCCGAAAAAGATCTATCCTAGTCTCCCTTAATTTTCAAATTCAGCAAAAAAACATGTGACATATATATATATATATATATATATATGTTAAAATGTTTTCAGCTGGAATTTTAAAATTAAGGGAGACTAGGATGGTCCCATTTCGGCCTTATTAGGCCTCATCAGCTAGCCACACCCCTTTCTTTTACTGGGATTCGATCTGGTGAACTCTGCATTGTAAAGCAGAGAACTAGCAGTTAGAGCTATTTGATCTGAATCCTTCCAGCTCTGTACCAGGGAGGGGCTATATGTTTTTCTTATGTCGGATCACCCTGGTATATTTAAGGAACGTCACAGCTCCTTTTTGCCTCTAGGCCCAACCCAGGACCACTACAAGGCAGTTAATATATTTATAGCCGACAACTATATTCTGTATGTGTTAAAATGTTTTCAGCTGGAATTTTAAAATTAAGGGAGACTAGGATGGTCCCATTTCGGCCTTATTAGGCCTCATCAGCTAGCCACACCCCTTTCTTTTACTGGGATTCGATCTGGTGAACTCTGCATTGTAAAGCAGAGAACTAGCAGTTAGAGCTATTTGATCTGAATCCTTCCAGCTCTGTACCAGGGAGGGGCTATATGTTTTTCTTATGTCGGATCACCCTGGTATATTTAAGGAACGTCACAGCTCCTTTTTGCCTCTAGGCCCAACCCAGGACCACTACAAGGCAGTTAATATATTTATAGCCGACAACTATATTCTGTATGTGTTAAAATGTTTTCAGCTGGAATTTTAAAATTAAGGGAGACTAGGATGGTCCCATTTCGGCCTTATTAGGCCTCATCAGCTAGCCACACCCCTTTCTTTTACTGGGATTCGATCTGGTGAACTCTGCATTGTAAAGCAGAGAACTAGCAGTTAGAGCTATTTGATCTGAATCCTTCCAGCTCTGTACCAGGGAGGGGCTATATGTTTTTCTTATGTCGGATCACCCTGGTATATTTAAGGAACGTCACAGCTCCTTTTTGCCTCTAGGCCCAACCCAGGACCACTACAAGGCAGTTAATATATTTATAGCCGACAACTATATTCTGTATGTGTTAAAATGTTTTCAGCTGGAATTTTAAAATTAAGGGAGACTAGGATGGTCCCATTTCGGCCTTATTAGGCCTCATCAGCTAGCCACACCCCTTTCTTTTACTGGGATTCGATCTGGTGAACTCTGCATTGTAAAGCAGAGAACTAGCAGTTAGAGCTATTTGATCTGAATCCTTCCAGCTCTGTACCAGGGAGGGGCTATATGTTTTTCTTATGTCGGATCACCCTGGTATATTTAAGGAACGTCACAGCTCCTTTTTGCCTCTAGGCCCAACCCAGGACCACTACAAGGCAGTTAATATATTTATAGCCGACAACTATATTCTGTATGTGTTAAAATGTTTTCAGCTGGAATTTTAAAATTAAGGGAGACTAGGATGGTCCCATTTCGGCCTTATTAGGCCTCATCAGCTAGCCACACCCCTTTCTTTTACTGGGATTCGATCTGGTGAACTCTGCATTGTAAAGCAGAGAACTAGCAGTTAGAGCTATTTGATCTGAATCCTTCCAGCTCTGTACCAGGGAGGGGCTATATGTTTTTCTTATGTCGGATCACCCTGGTATATTTAAGGAACGTCACAGCTCCTTTTTGCCTCTAGGCCCAACCCAGGACCACTACAAGGCAGTTAATATATTTATAGCCGACAACTATATTCTGTATGTGTTAAAATGTTTTCAGCTGGAATTTTAAAATTAAGGGAGACTAGGATGGTCCCATTTTAAAATTGGGTGATCCGACATAAGAAAAACATATAGCCCCTCCCTGGTACAGAGCTGGAAGGATTCAGATCAAATAGCTCTAACTGCTAGTTCTCTGCTTTACAATGCAGAGTTCACCAGATCGAATCCCAGTAAAAGAAAGGGGTGTGGCTAGCTGATGAGGCCTAATAAGGCCGAAATGGGACCATCCTAGTCTCCCTTAATTTTAAAATTCCAGCTGAAAACATTTTAACACATACAGAATATAGTTGTCGGCTATAAATATATTAACTGCCTTGTAGTGGTCCTGGGTTGGGCCTAGAGGCAAAAAGGAGCTGTGACGTTCCTTAAATATACCAGGGTGATCCGACATAAGAAAAACATATAGCCCCTCCCTGGTACAGAGCTGGAAGGATTCAGATCAAATAGCTCTAACTGCTAGTTCTCTGCTTTACAATGCAGAGTTCACCAGATCGAATCCCAGTAAAAGAAAGGGGTGTGGCTAGCTGATGAGGCCTAATAAGGCCGAAATGGGACCATCCTAGTCTCCCTTAATTTTAAAATTCCAGCTGAAAACATTTTAACACATACAGAATATAGTTGTCGGCTATAAATATATTAACTGCCTTGTAGTGGTCCTGGGTTGGGCCTAGAGGCAAAAAGGAGCTGTGACGTTCCTTAAATATACCAGGGTGATCCGACATAAGAAAAACATATAGCCCCTCCCTGGTACAGAGCTGGAAGGATTCAGATCAAATAGCTCTAACTGCTAGTTCTCTGCTTTACAATGCAGAGTTCACCAGATCGAATCCCAGTAAAAGAAAGGGGTGTGGCTAGCTGATGAGGCCTAATAAGGCCGAAATGGGACCATCCTAGTCTCCCTTAATTTTAAAATTCCAGCTGAAAACATTTTAACACATACAGAATATAGTTGTCGGCTATAAATATATTAACTGCCTTGTAGTGGTCCTGGGTTGGGCCTAGAGGCAAAAAGGAGCTGTGACGTTCCTTAAATATACCAGGGTGATCCGACATAAGAAAAACATATAGCCCCTCCCTGGTACAGAGCTGGAAGGATTCAGATCAAATAGCTCTAACTGCTAGTTCTCTGCTTTACAATGCAGAGTTCACCAGATCGAATCCCAGTAAAAGAAAGGGGTGTGGCTAGCTGATGAGGCCTAATAAGGCCGAAATGGGACCATCCTAGTCTCCCTTAATTTTAAAATTCCAGCTGAAAACATTTTAACACATACAGAATATAGTTGTCGGCTATAAATATATTAACTGCCTTGTAGTGGTCCTGGGTTGGGCCTAGAGGCAAAAAGGAGCTGTGACGTTCCTTAAATATACCAGGGTGATCCGACATAAGAAAAACATATAGCCCCTCCCTGGTACAGAGCTGGAAGGATTCAGATCAAATAGCTCTAACTGCTAGTTCTCTGCTTTACAATGCAGAGTTCACCAGATCGAATCCCAGTAAAAGAAAGGGGTGTGGCTAGCTGATGAGGCCTAATAAGGCCGAAATGGGACCATCCTAGTCTCCCTTAATTTTAAAATTCCAGCTGAAAACATTTTAACACATACAGAATATAGTTGTCGGCTATAAATATATTAACTGCCTTGTAGTGGTCCTGGGTTGGGCCTAGAGGCAAAAAGGAGCTGTGACGTTCCTTAAATATACCAGGGTGATCCGACATAAGAAAAACATATAGCCCCTCCCTGGTACAGAGCTGGAAGGATTCAGATCAAATAGCTCTAACTGCTAGTTCTCTGCTTTACAATGCAGAGTTCACCAGATCGAATCCCAGTAAAAGAAAGGGGTGTGGCTAGCTGATGAGGCCTAATAAGGCCGAAATGGGACCATCCTAGTCTCCCTTAATTTTAAAATTCCAGCTGAAAACATTTTAACACATACAGAATATAGTTGTCGGCTATAAATATATTAACTGCCTTGTAGTGGTCCTGGGTTGGGCCTAGAGGCAAAAAGGAGCTGTGACGTTCCTTAAATATACCAGGGTGATCCGACATAAGAAAAACATATATATATATATATATATATATATATATATATATATATATATATATATATTTGTTTTCGTAGATTTTCATGGGTACAGGTATGACGGTCTTGGTATATTCGGGTTTCTTCCCATGTAGGATCCTACACGGGAAGAAACCCGAATATACCAAGACCGTCATATATATTTCATGTTTTTGCTGAATTTTTAAAATTAAGGGAGATTAGGATAGCACTATTTCGGCCTCATCAGCTAGCCATACCCTTACTGGGATTTGATCCGGCATCTTCTGCCTTGTAAGGCAGAGACTTAACCTCTAGGCCACCAGTTCTGATCCCTTCAGCTTTGTACCAGGGGAGGGGCTATATGTTCTTTCTGTTGGATCACCCTGGAATATACCAGGGTGATCCAACAGAAAGAATATATATTGGCATTTTTGGTTCCAGTGGACTCATCTAGGTGAATCCATGAAGTCAGTTCTTCTCTTAGCAAAATAATGCCTACATTTCAGGCTTGGCCTGATTCATCAAGGCTATTTTTATTTTCAGAGAGGAAAGATTTATTTATTATTTTATTATTTATTTATTTATTTATTTATTTATTTATTTATTTATTTATTTATTATTTAGATTTGTATGCCGCCCCTCTCCGAAGACTCGGGGCGGCTCACAACAGAATAGAACAAATCATAAATAATCAGAAAACTTTAAAATTTATACAAGCTTTAAAAGAACCCCATAAACTAACAGACGCACACACAAACATACCATGCATAAATTAAACTTGCCCGGGGGAGGTGTTTCAGTTCCCCCATGCCTGACGGCAGAGGTGGGTTTTAAGGAGTTTACGGAAGGCTGGGAGAGTAGGGGCAGTTCTAATCTCTGGGGGGAGTTGGTTCCAGAGAGTCGGTGCCGCCACAGAGAAGGCTCTTCCCCTGGGGCCCGCCAACCGACATTGTTTAGTTGACGGGACCCGGAGAAGGCCCACTCTGTGGGACCTAATTGGTCGCTGGGATTCGTGCGGCAGTAGGCGGTCTCGGAGATATTCTGGTCCAGTGCCATGAAGGGCTTTAAAGGTCATAACCAACACTTTGAATTGTGACCGGAAATTGATCGGCAGCCAATGCAGACTGTGGAGTGATGGTGAAACATGGGCATACCTAGGTAAGCCCATGACTGCTCTCGCAGCTGCATTCTGCACGATCTGAAGTTTCCGAACACTTTTCAAAGGTAGCCCCATGTAGAGAGCATTACAGTAGTCGAACCTCGAGGTGATGAGGGCATGAGTGACTGTGAGCAATGAGTCCCGGTCCAGTTACATTCATATCTTTCTTTCTTTCTTTCTTTCTTTCTTTCTTTCTTTCTTTCTTTCTTTCTTTCTTCCTTTCTTTCTTTCTTTCTTTCTTTCTTTCTTTTGTTCGTTCGTTCGTTAGTCAGTCCAATACACAATGAGGGTTTTAGTGGGTATATATCTATATACACATAGTAAAATACATGATTAAGGTTATAGAGGAGATACTCATAGTAAAATATATCTAAGAAATAATAGAAAAGAAGGTATAGTAATAGAACATATCAATGAAAGAATAGAAGAAGAGATATAGGAATAGAAGAAAGGTACAGGAGATATAGGAGAGCAATAGGACAGGGGACGGAAGGCACTCTAGTGCACTTGTACTCGCCCCTTACTGACCTCTTAGGAATCTGGATAGGTCAACTTAGATAATCTAAGGGCAAAGTGTTGGGGGTTTGGGGATGACACTATGGAGTCCGGTAATGAGTTCCACGCTTCCACAACTCGGTTACTGAAGTCATATTTTTTACAGTCAAGTTTGCAGCGGTTAATATTAAGTTTAAATCTGTTGTGTGCTCTTGTGTTGTTGTGGTTGAAGCTGAAGTAATTTTCCATATTTGGGAATTATGCCACAAAGGATATTTGTGGCAAAATTCAATTGTACAAACCTCTTTCATGAAAACTATATTGGGCAACATCTTTCCATAATTGAATTAATTCTATACAAATGATTTTTTTAAAAAAACCAATCAACCTTAAAGCTCTTTCCTTCTCTTTCTTACGGACAGATCTTCTACATCTTTCAGGACCAGCTGTTTCACAACAGCAGCTTTACCAACATCCATGCCAGGCTCTTCCTTCTAAACCTCAGTCAAACCATGGCAATTTATACTCTGCTTCTGATCCTACCAATCTCTATATGAGTCTGTCTAACCCAGCTAATCCGTATTCAAACTCTACACTTCCTTCCAATCCTTATGGAGGATCCAGTCCAATGAATATGTACCAAACTTCGTCACAACCTACAGGGACTTATTTGAATTCTTCCAGCCTCCTAAATCCCTACTCTATCCATTTAGGTCAAAATAACCAGTATCCTCATTATCCATGCAACGGAAGCTTATCCATAGACAATTGTTCTTATTACAATTCCTATTCTGCTCAGACTCAGCATATGGACTTGTTTAGGTATCAGAGCCAAGATTCTCTGCCTAAGCTAAGTCTACCTCCAATACATACGTTGTATCAGCATAGGATTGCAAATAATCAGAACTTTGGGCACGGGTACTTGAATTATGGAAACCAAAATGTGCCAGTAGATGCTTTCAACCAATGCACCTTTAGACCAAATGTCCACCATGCAGGTTCTTTCCCATCTTACGCCCAGCACGAGACGGATCACTCTTTTATGGACATCACCTCCAGGTTGAAATCTAATCTAAATAATCCAGGGGTGGACTTCATGAATAAGAATGGTGATCATCTATATCCCACAGCACATCTTGCCCACGATTATCACAACATGTTCAACGGCTCTTCTCATTCACTCCATCTCCAGAACAAGAATAGTCAGGCGGCTAACGGGCTGTCAAACCTCTTTCCAGATTTTAACCATCATAGAACAGCTTCTGAAGTAGATGCAAATAAAACAGAGGGGCTCAATGCAGAGGAACCTGTTGATGTCTGGTCAGACAATGAGCAGAGTTTTCTGGACTCAGAAATAGGTGGTGTTGCAGTGGCCCCGTCCCATGGGTCAATCCTCATCGAGTGTGCTAAACGTGAGCTCCACGCCACGACCCCCGTTGAAAAACCCTAACAGGAATCACCCTACGAGGATATCGCTTGTCTTCTACCAACACAAAAGTATGAACGAGCCAAAGCACGGCCTGGCTTTGTGGGAGGCAAAAATGGCAGAGAAGGCAAGGGAAAAAGAGGAGGACTGCGAGAGGTACGGTCCAGATTACGTGCCTCAGAAAGTACATGGCAAAAAGGTCAAACGAGAGCCTGCTGAATTAAACGAGAACCTGGAGCCAACCTATTTTAGATTTATCAGGTCCCTTGCACAAAGGACGATGTCTCTTACCACGAATTCCACAGTAACCACATCTCCGTACGCCTTTACGCGGGTTACAGGGCCTTATAACAGATATATATAAAAGTCACCATTGTTTATTACCTCGTCCTTTTAAAAAAAAATTAGTAATTATTCCCTTTAGATTCAATAGAGTCAGAGCAAGATGCAGTATTTTTCTTTGTTTGCACTTGTCATTGAGGAAACCTTCTCCACCCCAGCAAAATAAGCAATTTTACCATCACACATATTTTTGGAGAGCTGTCACACAATTCGAAACCAAAACCAAAGTATCCTATGCAAAATTAAGAAGACATAACCACCAACTAGGACTGAGATACTGCTATTACTACTGGTATAAAGAATGACCATGATTTTAAAAATGTACAACTCTAACCATTTTGCCCCAGAACAGATGAAGCAAGAGAGTGTTTTGGCTTTTTATGTGGAAAACTCTCTAGTATTTCTTCTGCAGAAAATAGAAGATTCTGCTAGGTGCTCAACTGATGGTATATTGAAATGCTTACTGGAAATGTGGCTTTTTAGCATGGAACATTTTGTTTGTTTAGGGGTTTTTTTGTTTTTGTTTTGGCTATGATTTTATTATAAATTAATACTAATCAGGATAGCTACACTTACAACAGAAGCACTGGATTTGTTTTGGCTATTCTAAAATGTGGTGCTATATACAAAAGTGGTGTCTACTGCAGCCTTTAGACAAGTTTTAATATCTTTTATGAGCGCTAGATGGGATAAAAACCGATCCCACTCTCCTTAATCCATAAGTAAAACTTTACATTTGTGTTGACATCCAGTTAATCTGATTTTTTTTAAAAAAAAAATCGGCTACAACTCATTATTTAAAGCATGGATGTCCCACCCCTAGGTTATGGGTTGGACACTCTTGTTTTAAAGCATGGAAGTCTGGATGAAACAAGGGAAAGATCCAACAAAGGTATCATATGAGCATTGCAAGTGGAATGTGCCGGGAGCAGCTAGAATAATGAAAGCAAAAAGGCACCTTTGTGAACTAAGAAGACCTCAGCCTATTCAGTCCCAGAAGAATTAATTCTCATACTTCAATGGCTGAATGGTGGAATTGATGGTATCTTTCAAACAAACAAAGATTAACCATAGGTTAGTACAGTATTGGGGTATGCATCCATTTTGGTTTATCTACAGCAGGGGTCTCCAACCTTTGCAACTTTAAGACTTGTGGACTAAAGTCCACAAGTCTTAAAGTGGTCAAGGTTGGAGACCCCTGATGGACAGGAACAATGGAAATGTTAGGATCGTGTATTTGGTATACCCATGTTCTGTAGGTGCTATAGAATGTTTCTCTATTTACAAAATGCAAGATAAACATCCTAATTAACTTTAACAAAAAAGATTCAGATGACACAGAAAGTCTGGATATAATCAGGGTTTATTTTGCCTGTTTCTGATTTCTCACAATTTTGGTGCTGGGAGAACTGGCCGTTACATTATGTGACACCCACCTCTGATCCTTTCCCATTCTGTGCTAACATTTTGAGAAATATTTCCCCAGTGACTTAATGCCCCACGGAATTGTAAATCAGAAAAGAAACTGTTTTTCTTTTGTTTGGATAAGGCTATTGAAGATAACAGCTTAATCTTGATTATCAGGAAAATGCAAATGAATTCTCATTCTGCTACTTCTCCATACTAAATAAACTTTGTTGGATCTCACCAGAATTAATTTCCTTTGGCAAAGATCTGATTAAGAGCAGCAAATAATAGAAAAAAACATTTTGTTACTGGTGCTTGAAAAATCCTTTAGGTGATGTTGCAGTGTTGCCACTGAAAAATATTATCTGGGTGCTAAAACTTTCCAGACATCTACTGTAATATTAAAAGAATAAATGTATTTCGTATATACAGATTAAATTCAATATTACCCAGTATCACTGGGAATCAGGTAGTATATACGTTTAATAACTTATTGTTACAATGATTATTAAGAGTAATCTGCAGTTAGAATCATAATTCAAGACTTAATGAGGAACTTAAGAATTATTAAGGTAGTACCTTAAGGATGGAGCCAGTTTCAAGCAAGGTGGCTTTCTATAAAATAAAGATATTCAGGTTCAATAAATTCAATGTTTCCAAATATTGGGCAAATCCTTTAGGTAAGGGCTCCAAGAACTCCAATCAATATAGTTATATCAGCGGCTTCCTTTTTCCATAAATGTTCAACTTCTACAAGCAGTCAACCAATTACTACTATTGTTAATTCAATCTTTTTATCATTGGGGCAGATTTATATAAGGTGGAAAGGGGAGAAGATATTTGTAACTGCCAACACCAGGAGAAAATTTTAAAGCCAATTATAGACATACTACAACCATTTCTCAAACGCTCACAAAAAGAACAGAGAAAGAATAAATCCTTTATTTATTCTGTTCAACCAGAGGTAACGGGATTTTTTTTAAAAAAAATACAAGCTTCGTATGTTGGTGCTCATCTCACACAGGTGTATTGTAAATATTAATTTTAACTATTTTAATGAGAAGCTCTTTCCCGAAATAACACACACACATCAGACAAAAATGTTTTAAACTTGACCATTTTGTCACGATTTTGAGCTACCTTTTAAGGACCCATAGCATTTTACAGATGATGGTTACTGCTTTATTTAATCATGGATTATTTATTTTATTGTATATGGCACCGCTCAGTGCAATGTGGCCATATTTTCTATAAATGTTGGAAAGAGTCAACATTAAGAAATACAGGGTTGTACTGTAGGAAGTTAGGGGCTTGGGGAGAATACAGTAGAGGCAGCTGGCTTGCTGTGATGGTTTTTAATTTGGTAGTTTGTATAAAAGTGTAAGCAAAACAGATGTATAGTAACTTGTAAACAATTTTAAAAGCGATACTTTAGTATTTTAATAATGTACAAATATATAAATATATATTATATATCAATATATATATATCTATATATGGATTTGGAACTGAATTCACATCATGGTGCTACTTGGCCTGTTCTCTAAAAAAAAAGTGTGCTAAAACTATGTTCAAATTATGTTTGAATGATGTTTCTACTTGTCATATACCTCAACTTTACTTGGCAGTAGGATTTTAAATGGAGATATATAAGATATCATGTTCCCCTGATTTTCTGCTTCGCTAATATTTGGGAAAAATAAATTCTCACTACTTGATAGCAAGTAACTTGAATTTTAACACATAGTTTTGTTCTAAAAATTCAGGGATATATCCTCTCTCAGTTTCCTTAGTAAGCCAATGTATCATCTGTGTATGTGTATGTAAATTTTTAATTGTACAGATTGATAAATATTATTGTTGAACCTCTTTTTAAAATTCTACTTTATTTTTGAGAATCTCAACTGTTTTTTTTAATTCTGCTTCTAACTTTTACTTGTAAATTGTATTGATGGCAAATTTTTGCAAAGTAAATCCATTTCTTCTTTTTTATGACAATGGAAGTACTTTTTTAATATTGTAAACTCTGTTTGAGGTTTCTTATTTTACATCCTTCCCTTTGCATGTTACATATTAAATAAACCATAGATTGCACTGAGTTGATAAGAGGACAAAGTAGGTATTTGGCATCTGACCATTTGCAGGAAGGTTGTGCCTTTTCCAAATTCTATAAATACATTTTCAACTGTGATTGCTGTTTTATTTCATGGGCTTTCAACCAGAGTTTAAAAAACAGAGGGATTCATAGAGAAAAGACTACAAGAAAAGACTAACAGCCATGACAACGGTAGACCACCTTTAGAGTTGAAGGCAGAATATTAGTTGTTCAGACAACATCTGGGAAAGAAGTATAGTACAGTGATACCTCGTCTTACAAACCCCTCGTCATACAAACTTTTCGAGATACAAACCCAGGGTTTAAGATTTTTTTGCCTCTTCTTCCAAACTATTTTCACCTTACAAACCCAAGCCGCTGCCACTGGGATGCCCCGCCTCCGGACTTCTGTTACCATTTTTGCGCTGCTGGGATTCCCCTGAGGCTCCCCTCCATGGGAAACACCACCTCCGGACTTCCGTTGCCAGCGAAGCACCCGTTTTTGTGCTGCTGGGATTTCCCTGCTGGGATTCCCCTACAGCATCACAAAAACATGGAAGTCCAGAGGTGGGGTTTCCCATGCAGGGAAGCCTCAGAGGAATCCCAGCAGCGCAAACACGGTTGGCCAAAGGGGTGAGTTTTGGCCTTGCACGCATTAATCGCTTTTCCATTGATTCCTATGGGAAACATTGTTTCATCTTACAAACCTCATCCCGGAATCAATTAAGTTTGTAAGACAAGATATCACTATATTTGTATTCTGTATGCAATATTTTTGCATCTGGTTGGCTACTGTGAGAAAAGCATGCAGGACTTGTTAACTTTTAGTCTAGCCTAGTTAGTCTTACATTAGGCATAGACATTTTTGAAGTATGGCAGTGCAATATATATAGATACATAAGAATGTATGTAAAGGCCCTGGTTCGGAAACAAGTTACTCATATTTTTTTCACTCATTATCAAGGGTACATACACATACCATATCTGGACTGCAGAAATCAGAATAATTACTGTATGGTAGCAAGAGGTTTTTCTGACTATCCTTGTTTCCATCCAGTAAATTATTTTATCATCCAGATTTTTGCAATCCAGCTATAGTATGCCTAAAGCAGAGGTCTTCAAACTTGACTACTTTAAGACTTGCGGACTTCAACTCCCAGAATTCTCCAGCCAGCTATGCTGGAGAATTCTGGAAGTTGAAGTTCACAGGTCTTAAAGTTGCCAAGTTTGAAGACCTCTGTCTTACAGAGTCACCCCAAACTGAAGTTCTAAGGTACGTGTAGATGCCTCGGCATGGGCAAGGGCTGTTACATTTTGAAATAATGTCTATGAGGAAACCTTCTTCCTTTGAATAAATCAGAATTCACTGTTGTATAAATGTATAAGCGTTGTTGGATTGGAAGACTATCAAGTCTATCAAGTTAATTGAACTTTAGTTATTCTTTTTATGGATCTATCTGAGTTAAAGCAATGTTGATTAAAATACAAACCCAAACAATTCAGGTAGTCCTTACTTACTAACTGTTTTCTTTAACAATCATTCAAAACTCCAATGTTTGGTAAACATCCTCCCATTTGTAGCCATTGAAGCATCTATGTTATCATTGTTCAGGTGCTTCATAACTGACTTCCACCATTGCATTTACAGAGAATATGGAAGTGAAGTTGCGAAGTCACAAGATGTCTTGCTTAACAACTACAGTGATACCTCATCTTACAAACACCTCGTCATACAAACTTTTCGAGATACAAACCTGGGGTTTAAGATTTTTTTGCCTCTTCTTACAAACTATTTTCACCTTACAAACCCACCGCCACCGCTGGGATGCCCTGCCTCCGGACTTCCGTTGCCACCGAAGCACCCATTTTTGCACTGCTGGGATTCCCCCGAGGCTCCTCTCCATGGGAAACCCCACCTCCAGACTTCCGTGTTTTTGTGATGCTGCAGGGAAATCCCAGCAGGGGAATCTCAGCAGCGCAAAAATGGGCACTTCGCTGGCAACGGAAGTCTGGAGGTGGGGTTTCCCAGCGAGGGGATCCTCAGTGAAATCACAGCATCGCAAAAACACAGAAGTCCGGAGGTGGGATTTCCCATGGAGGGGAGCCTCAGGGAAATCCCAGCAGTGCAAAAACAGGCGCTTCGGCTGGCAAAAGGGGTGAATTTTGGGCTTGCACGCATTAATCACTTTTCCATTGATTCCTATGGGAAACATTGTTTCGTCTTACAAACTTTTCTCGTTAAGAACCTCGTCCTGGAACCAATTAAGTTTGTAAGACAAGGTATCACTGTACTTGGTTCTAAGTTGGCATGGCAACATGATTCTTAGTGACTGCAACACTTAGATGCAGCGTTGCCAGTCCCAATTGTCATTGGTAAGGAAGGACACATCTCTCTATGATAGGCAGCATTGCAATTTTTCCTACATTGTGCAAAACTATTGACGTGCTCTTGTCATCTGGTAGATTCCACATAACTTCACATTCATCATAAGTGGAATTATTTCATTTAGTATCATTTTTGGGATGCAATGGTCAGCTCCAAGTACAGTGCAATCTATGTATGCCTTTTCCATATCTACAAGGGCATCCTTGTGTGTCTTCCCTTGCCAAATTGCTTACAAACAGAAGACAATTTCATTGAGGATGAGATGTCAGGGAGAGGAGGAGAAATGTGAATGAGAATTGTGATACTAATGAAAACTTGCATAAGAGTGAGACAGAAAGACAAGTAAATACAACCTAACTTGCATAGGATTATCAGGTTGATTATAGCCATACTTGAAATGTTTCTGAGTGGTGTCAACTCTACTTGAATGATTGTTTTCTTCAACTTGAGTAATGTGCAGCAGCATTAAAGTTCACTATTAAACATAGTGGCTATCTTTTATAGAGAAACTCCAACAGTTTGACACTAAGATTATTGACCTTTTTTTATGTGTGCATTTCTAAGTTTATGTTCTGCTGTTTGGGTATTTCTTTGTTTATCCTCACTCATTTTTTTTAAAAAAATTATTTTGTCCATTAAAAATCCGAGAATGGTTATAAATATTGTAAGAATTGTAATGAATGCAGGTTATTTGAAAAGCTGTTTTATTATATCATTCCTGATAAAGCTGAAATGTGGGTGTTTTTAATAAAATTTATATTTATTTAATGCACTCTGTCTTGTGGGAATATGCTTGTCAGATTCAATCCATCTTATTTTCACTTATTTCCTAATTAGAAACAAGTTTTTAAAAAGTGGTTGAGCCTTCCAGGGATCCAAAGGCTGAATGAGAATGGTAACCGTTTTATGACATCTGCTTGGGAAAAATAGCACTGCTTCGAATATATAGTTACATGTAAATCTATTCCCAAAATTGTAATGAATGTAAATTTAATTTTTTTTTTTCTGATGGAAACTTCAGGGAATTAGTGAAGAGTACTGTGTGACTGGTGAAAATGTAGAAGATGGGACAGACTGCTTTTTAAAATTGACAAAGGCGGACTTTAAGAAAAAATGAGCATGGAAAAAAAGTATGAAAAATGCAACAGGAATGACTTCAGTAATAACAGATACAAGTCCTATATGAAAAGTGTGAGTAAGTAGAATAGAATAGAATAGAATTTTATTGGCCAAGTGTGATTGGACACACAAGGAATTTGTCTTGGTGCAGATGCTCTCAGCGTACATAAAATAAAAGATACATTTGTTCTTGATTGCATTGTGCTCCAAATTTCCATGAAAGAGAAATATAGAAACATAGAAGTCTGATGGCAGAAAAAGACCTCATGGTCCATCTAGTCTGCCCTTATACTATTTTCTGTATTTTATCTTAGGATGGATATATGTTTATCCCAGGCATGTTTAAATTCAGTTACGGTGAATTTATCTACCACGTCTGCTGGAAGTTTGTTCCAAGGATCTACTACTCTTTCAGTAAAATAATATTTTCTCATGTTGCTTTTGATCTTTCCCCCAACTAACTTCAGATTGTGTCCCCTTGTTCTTGTGTTCACTTTCCTATTAAAAACACTTCCCTCCTGAACCTTATTTAACCCTTTAACATATTTAAATGTTTCGATCATGTTCCCCCTTTTCCTTCTGTCCTCCAGACTATCCAGATTGAGTTCATTAAGTCTTTCCTGATACGTTTTATGCTTAAGACCTTCCACCATTCTTGTAGCCCGTCTTTGGACCCGCTCAATTTTGTCAATATCTTTTTGTAGGTGAGGTCTCCAGAACTGAACACAGTATTCCAAATGTGGTCTCACCAGCGCTCTATATAGCAGGATCACAATCTCCCTCTTCCTGCTTGTTATACCTCTAGCTATGCAGCCAAGCATCCTACTTGCTGTATCAAGAAAGTATCAATCAACTTACTTTGCTTTTTTGTTATTCCAATGAGCAAAGAATACAAGCACAATCATTTGAAATCTAAGGATGGGGAAAGCTAGCTTTTAAATAAGCACGACTCATTTGTTTTAGTAAAAGCAGTGGAGGAAAAAAAAACCTCAGAATCTCAACCGGCACAGATATAAACCAGTAAAAAGGCCATTAATGTACTTTCCACTGAGAACCTGAAAGCAGCAGGTTCGTTGCTTGTTCAAGGGCCAACATGAAAGTAACGGAGAAAGCTGGAATTATATTTTTGAATTTTTCCTACTGCAGTTATAATTGGGCTCCCCAAGGTATCCCATTCTCTCAGAAATCACCATGACCATTTCATATCATCGGCAGTCGAGGCAAGTTCGTTTTATTAGAAGAAAAACGGGGTTTTTTCCCCAAAGTGCCATTATGGGCCAGAAAATCCTATATGGAGAATTTGCTTTACTGTTCTGGCAGTGACAATGTTAGGTGGCAAATTACTTCATTCCCAAGTTCTGACGATGCCTCCTAGAGTTCTTTACTAGCCTGTTTGGAAGTGGAGTTCACCAGATTGGCACACTTAACTCCCTTCAGTAGAAGAGTAGAAGTTCATGACTGAAGAGTAGGGGTGGATTCCACTTACCTTCCCTACCGGTTTGCGTTGAAATGGAAGTGCACGTTTTGTGCGAGCACCTCCATTATGTCACGCAAATGACCCTCTGGGCATGCGCAGAAGCCTTTGAGCATAGAAACATAGAAGATTGAGGGCAGAAAAAGACCTCATGGTCCATCTAGTCTGCCCTTATACTATTTCCTGTATTTTATCTTAGGATGGATCTATGTTTATCCCAGGCATGTTTAAATTCAGTTATTGTGGATTTACCGACCACATCTTCTCTAAACATACATAAAAGAAAAAGATACATTTGTCAAGAATCATGTGGTACAACACTTAGTGGCTGTCATACGGGTCAAATAAGCAATGGAGAATTTATCAATATTAATAAAAATCTTAGGATACAAGCAACAAGTTACAGTCATACAGTCCTAAGTGGGAGGAAAAGGATGATAGGAATGATGAGAAAAACTAGTAGAAGTGCAGATTTAGTAAAAAGTCTGACAGTGTTGAGGGAATTATTTGTTTAGTAGAGTGATGGCATTTGGGAAAAAACTGTTCTTGTGTCTAGTTGTCTTGGTGTGCAGTGCTCTATAGCGACATTTTGAGGGTAGGAGTTGAAACAGTTTATGTCCAGGATGCGAGGGGTCAGTAAATATTTTCCCCGCCCTCTGTTTGACTTGTGCAGTATACAGATCCTCAATGGAAGGCAGGTTGGCAGGGGCGGCATACAAATCCAATCAATTAATCAATCAATTGTTTGCAAAGGCAGAATATCAGCCTTCGTCACAAAAACAGCATGGATATTAATCATCAGCCTATATATCTTAACTGTCAGGGCTATAGTTTGTTAGCTACAAGGGCAGAGAAAATTAAAACAGTCTTGACTTGTGACAATTGCCTGCACAAGTCCATTCTGTTTTCTTGGTATCCCTTTCGGAAGCCCTTATTTTAGTGATTTAAAATTTAAGATGCTGCTTAACTCTCATACAAAGCATAAGGACTCTGAAGTGTTTCATTAATCCTTTGCAACAACTTTTACTGAGATATTCTTTCCCCCTAGGCTTCTACAATTTATGCATGGCATGTTTGTATGTATGATTGGTTTTATAACAAGGGTTTTTAGCTGCTTTAGTATTGGATTGTCACATGCTGTTTTCACCACTGTTGTTAGCCGCCCCGAGTCCATGGAGAGGGGCGGCATACAAATCCAGTAAGTAAGTAAGTAAGTAAGTAAGTAAGTAAGTAAGTAAGTAAGTAAGTAAGTAAGTAAGTAAGTAAGAAAGTAAGTAAGTAAGTAAATAAATAAAATAAACAAACAAATAAAATAAATAAAAATAAATAAATAAAAATAAATAAATAAAATAAATAATATAACATAAAATAAAAAAATAAAATAAATAAAATAAATAAATAAAAAATAAATAAATAAATAATAATAAAATAATAAATAAAATAAAATAAACCATGGTTAAGAAAACTTTATTTATATTAGTATTCTGCTATTCCTATTCCAGGGATGCAGTGGCTCAGTGGCTTGGATGCTGATCTTGTTGATCAGAAGGTTGGTAGTTCAGTGGTTCGAATCTCTAGTGCCACGTAATGGAACGAGTTCCCATTACTCGTCCCAGCTTTTGCCAACCTAGCAGTTCGAAAGCAGGTAAAAAATGCAAGTAGGAAAAAATAGGGACCGCCTTTGGTGGAAAGGTAACAGCTCCTTGGCATTTAGTCATGCTAGCCACATGACCATGGAGACAGCATTGGCTCTTCGGCCTAGGAACTGAGATGAGCACCGCCCCCTAGGGATGGAAACGATTAGCACACATGTGCAGGGGAGCATTTATTTTTACCTTATTCATATTCTAGATCTAAAACGGTGGTCCACAAACTGTGTCCGTATTACTTACTGAGTTGCATCCATTAATAATAGAGTACAATTCAGAGGAAAATTGTAAAAACCCATTTTATTTACAGGACAGAAAATCTACAGTGCAATAGATTCCAGTCATCGGTGGCTTCATGTCCATATCTTCAGCGAAGGGTGTGCACGCATGTGCCAGGTGGTATATACTGTACAATCTCGTAGCATGATTTCAGACAACAGTCGTATTCACTTTCCCAGAAAATGCCATCTATCAGCTAAGAGAAAATGATAATCAATTATCAACTTAACAATTATAAGAAGTTTGGATTATAAGAATTCAAAATTCAAATTAGTTTTTCCAAAGTAGGGGTATCACACTCGATTTCATTGAGGGCTGCATCAGGGTTGTGTTTGACTTTGAAGGGCCAGGGTAGGTGGGGCGTGGTTGGGGGTGGCCCTGGCCATGGTCATCACGATGTCACTCATGCCAGGGGTACTTGTGGTGGCTAAGGCAGGGCTTACCTTAGAGTCTCCCTCACATTATAATCTCCCTTCCTTCCTCCCTCCCTCCCTCCCGCCCTTCCCTTCCTTCCTTTTTCCTTCCCTCTTTCCTCTTCATTCTCCTTTCTTCTTTCTTCCTCTCTTCCCATCTTTCAATTTTTCTTTGTCTTTCCTCTTTTTCCTTTCCTGTCCCTTCTTGCATGCTCAAATGCAAAAGGGGAAACATTTTTTCTTTGTCTTGTTTTTAGTTTGTTTTACTAGCCCTCTGAAAATGGAGCTGGTGTGTGTGTGTGCCCCATTTTTGAGTGTAACAGCCTCCTGCAGCCCTCTCCCCTCCAAAAAGGAACACACACCCCGAGCTCTGGCCCATGGACCAGCACCAGGCTGCACCATGCCAGAAACCAGGTTGCACAATGGAGCAAAGTCCCTTCCACAGGATGCAGGCAGCATGAAAAAACACACCCCTTCTGATCTGTGGAAAAAACCTCTCCTCATGGAATCGGTCTCTGATGCTCAAAAGGTTGGAGGTCAGAGAGCTCCATATGGCCCAGGTCAGTCATGCACACATATGCACATACTTCAGCGTCTACATTAAAGTACTTTATATAACAATGAATTTATTCTGTAGATCATCTAAAATGCAATATGAATTGTTTAAGTGCTTGTTAGGACACATTTAAATAATATGGAAATAGTTCTCACCTTCTTTGGAAACAGAAGGCTCTTCCACAAGTGGTGGAGCCTAGAGAAAAGAAATATAAATTCTTTTGTAAAATGTATACAAAATACAAAAAGAGGTGCAACAATATAAAATTCGATATAGCACATAGTCTAAAATCTGCAGATTAAAACTCAAAACAGCAAAGAGAAAAAAGTTTAAGGAGATAAAAATACATGGAAATATAATCAATTTATTTATAGGTAATGTTGTGGTTAGCTCTGGCCCAGCTCCAGCCCCAAGGACTGTGAGTGTGGGGGAGACATCCACATGCTGCAGGCCTTGGTGGAATCTGCTGATGAAGGCTCCTCTGACCAAGAAGACATGAGTGACAGGGAGGAGAGTGTGGCAGACAGCTCAGAAGGAGATCAATTATCTAGCTCCTCCTTGGATTCGGAACAAGAGTTAATGATACAGCCACGCATGCGGAGAGCGATGCATAGGCAGCAACAACTGAGAGATTATTATCAAAGAAAATGAGGCCACCTGTGGTTGGGTGGGGCTGTGGTCATTAGTGAGGTTGCTATAAAGAGCAACCTGTGGGTTTGGCCACTGTGGAGGATTATCTGATCGTTGTGTTTCGTGACTGCTTTACTGACTTTGACCTTTTGTGTGCTGATTTTTCCCTCCTTTGAAACTAAACCAGAGCAAACTGTGTTTCACTTTGTGAAAGAAGGACTGTGAATTGCCTCACAGCTGCAAGCTAAGTATCACAGAACTGATAAGGGACTTGTACAAATTACCAGTTTGTTTGGAGACGAGTGCTCTTTGCTATCCCAAAAGAGGACTTAGTTTAAGTGAATTTTCATTATGAAGAACATTGTTTTGAATTTTCAAACGTGTGTGTGTCTGAAATTTGTACCTGTGAATTTTTGGGAGGATTCTACCAGAGAGCCCGACAGAACAGGGAGTAGGCTTTAATCACAGAGGAACTAAGTGTTTCTGTTCAATGCTTTGCAAATAATAATTTAAGGGTGGATCTGAAAAACGGCCTTTATAAAAGTGATGTGGGAAGAGGGAACTCGGGTCCTTCTGCGATTTAAATTCTTGTAGTGTTGTTGTTGGGGCTTGTTTCTTTAAATAGTCTTCTTTGGATGTTATTAAAATCTGCTTCCTTTGAAGCTTCATCTCACTTTTGAAATTACAGTTTAACATAATTAGTACAAAAGCCTATTTGTGCTATAAAACAAACAAACACCAGCTGTATGTATTTTGGATCCTGAATGTGTGGTTTGCAGTTTCTAGTATTGGGTGGGCTCCTAAAGTTGAATACTAATAATTCTCCAAAAAGTTAGAGAATTCTAAATTCATTTAGGCCATTTTGAAAACCAGTTTCAACCATTCGCTCTTGTGACAAAAGGCAAATGGAAACTGGTTTAATAAAAAAAATTCTTTTATAAAAATAGTTCAGATCATAGTTCCTCCAGTTGCACAACTGAAACGTCTGTGGGTATTAAATGGATCAGGAGTCCCCGAACTTGTTCACTTTAAGACTTGTGGACTTCAACTCCCAGAATCCTCCAGCCAACTTCTGGACTCCATGAGTTGAATTCTGGGAGTTGAAGTCCACAAGTCTTAAAGCTGCCAAGTCTGAAAACCGCTGAAATGGATGCTTTAGTTCATTAATAGTTAAAAAGGCAGCTTTTCAAAATAGCCGGGAATGTTTTTGAAAAAAAGATCTATCTATCTATCTATCTATCTATCTATCTATCTATCTATCTATCTATCTATCTATCTATCTATCTATCTATCTATCTATCTATCTATCTATCTATCTTTCTATCTATCTATCTTTCTATCTATCTATCTATCTATCTTTCTATCTATCTTTCTATCTATCTACCTACCTATCTATCTATCTATCTATCTATCTATCTATCTATCTATCTATCTATCATTTATTTATTTATTGTTAGAGTTGGAAGGGACCATGTGGGTCATCAAGTCCAACCCCCTGCCTAAGCAGGAACCCTATAGCATCCTAGCCAAATGGCAGTCCAATTTCCTCTTAAAAATGTTCAGAGTATTGGAGTTCACAACGTCCGCTGGTAGGTTGTTCGACTAGTTGATCGTTCTGACCGTCAGGAAGTTCTTCCTTATTTCCAGATTGAATCTCTCCTTGGTCAGCTTCCAGCCGTTGTTCCTCGTCCGGCCCTCCGGTGCCCTGGAGAATAAAGTGATCCCCTCCTCTCTGTAGCAACCCCTAGTATACCTGTAGACTGCTATCATGTCTGCTCTGGCCCTCCTTTTCTCTAGGCTATCCATGCCCAGTTCCCGCAGTCTCTCTTCGTAAGTCTCGGTTTCTAGGCCCCTGATCATTTTGGTTGCTCTTTTCTGCATCTTCTCCAGAGTTTCAATTTCTTTTTTGAAGTGTGGTGGCCAGAACTGAACACAGTACTCCAGGTGTGGTCTCACCAGGGCGTAGTAGAGTGGTATTAAGACTTCCCTGGTCTTGGAGTGTATTCTCCTGTTGATGCAGCTTAGGATTGTATTGGCTTTTTTGGCTGCTGCTGCACATTGTAGACTCATGTTTAGTTGATTATCCACCAAGACTGATTGTTAATGCTTATTACGTATATATTCCTCTCTGCTTCCCTCTTTTCCATACTGACCTCAGCCTCCAAGATCATTTAGCATTTAGAATTTAGCACTTAGATCTATATATTCACAGCACTCTCTAAGCAGTTTACAGAGAGTAAGCATATTGGCCCAACAATCTGAGTCCTCATTTTAACAACCTTGGAAGGATGGAAGGCTGAGTCAACCTTGAGCCTACTGAGATTCGATCTGTCAAACTGCTGACAGCCGGTGATCAGCAGAAGTAGCTTGCAGTACTACACTCTAACCACTGTGCCACCTGCATCTACTATTTAATTTCCAAGCTTCCATAGCATTTTAGATTATAACAGCATTAACTCTCAATTGCCTGTGCCAACATTGAAAAGGAAAGGGGAGAAAATGTATATATTCTCTTACAGATTGCACAATAGATTGGATGTCTTCTTCGTTGCAACAATAGGGACTAGTGCCCACCAGAAGGTTGGTGCTGGAAAGACAATATTAAGAGAATATTAAGACTTGAAGAGTGGGGAAAACAGATATTACTGTATTTAGAACTGAGGTCTCCAAGCTTGGCAACTTTTAAGAATTCCCAGAATTCTTCAGTCAGCTTGGCTGGGAGTTGAAGTCTACAAGTAGTGATGGGTGAACCGAACTCGCACAATTCGGGTCCGTCCCGAATTTTGCGGTGTTCAGTATGCCGAACCCGAACCCGAAATTTTTTTAAAACTTCAGGCAAAGTTCAGGGTCAAGTTCAGCGTTCAGAGCTTTGACGTCACCGGCAGGTTGCTAAGGATGTCAAGGTAATCAATTCCGGGACTCACAGGTAGCATATCTGCTGGCACAAGAGTCGTGCATGTGTATGCTGGCCAGCTGATTTTTGGCTCTCATGAGGGCTCTGGGAGGGCGTTTTTGGCTTCCAGAGACCATCTGGGGGGATGGGGGAGGGTGTTTTTACCCTCCCCCGGCTCCAGGGAAGCCTCTGAAGCCTGGAGAGAGTGAAACACTAGCCTACTAGGCCCACCAGAAGTTGGAAAACAGGCTGTTTCCGGCCTCCAGAGGGCCTTCAGGTGGCGGGGAAAACTGTTTATCCCCTCCCCAGTCGTCGTCATCATCATCATCATCATCATCATCATCATCATCATCATTATTATTATTATTATTAATTAGATTTGTATGCCGCCCCTCTCCGTAGACTCGGGGCGGCTCACAGCATACAATAAGACAATTCATAACAAATCTAATAAATTAAAAAAACATTTTTAAAAAAGCCCCATTATTAAACCAGGCCTACACACACATTGAATTGTAGGTGTGGGCACTTGCACAATACCGCTTACCCACACTCTTTCGTCACTCAAGGAAAAAAAGGCATAGGGTTTGTTTAACGAAGGCAACCATAACTTTCACAATTGCCATTGTACATTGGAATGATCTTGTAACATTATGTTTTATGACCATATCACTGCCTGTAATTCTTTTTGGATTTTGACCAAATAACTACAGATGCATACCATTTTATGGCTCCTCCATCAGCCTTTTTGTGAACCAAAGCTTTCCAGCATTCGTGGGTGGACTTGATTATTTCCAAAGCAAATGCCTAATTTAAAGCAACATTGAGAGGAGGAAAAGAGACAGGGGGAGAAAAAATGTTAGCTAGATATTATAATTGCCAAAAATGTAAAAAGGAGAATTTTAGGAACACACTCAAGATAAACTAAAACTTGAAATTTTGTTTAAGCATTCCTAGGGGTTTATTTTAATGTTAATACCTACTTGACTTTCAAACTTCAAAGCATTCAGATATCAGTAACTGGAATTTCCCACCACAAGATAGAAAGGGGGAGAAGAAAATTTCAATAAATATAGTCTGCATTCCATAACAATTGAACATATTAAAATGGTTTAAGTAAAACACTGAGGGCTACACTTTGTCTGGGAAAAATTAACTCTGCTTAGCTTTTTCAGACTTGAAAAACTGCTTTTTGGGGGGAAAGAATTGCTGAAATAAAAACTCGTGAATTATGTTCTTGTTTTGGTTCTGTTTAAAGCAAAACTGCTCAGCATATGCTGAAGTTAAAAATATCAGCTCTTTGGATGATATTTTGGCAATGTTGGGAAAGATCTAAATAAGGTCACAGAACAGCCAGATCATGACTGGAGTCTGTTGTGATTCCGTCTGAGGCCCCTCAGGGAACGGCTGATCCTCTGCCGGCTTCCTGCTCAGAGGGGGAGGATGAGGAACAGGAGGTTCAGGCAGACGGGGAGGAGGAATCTCAGGCTGAGGGAGAGGGAGGACAGACAGAGTCCCCCGAGGGGGAGCTCTCCCCAGGAAGCAGCCTGGATTCCTTAGATGAAAATGCACAAGCAATAATCGATCTCCGGCGGAGAAGAGCAACACAACGGAAGGGGACAATTAGCCAGGTACTTTCAGCACTAAAGAGGCAACAGCTGGGTTTGGGTGTGGTGCTCTCTGGAAAGGCTGAAAAGGCAGACCCACCCTTCCTGGCTTGTGGAGTATTATCTTTGGGAGTCCTGGGACCTGGCTGTGATCTTTGGCGTCTTGGAATTCTGGTTTGTGACTTTGAATACTGAAACCTTGGGGGGAAAAGGTGTGGGTCTTATTCTCTACAGTGGTGGGTGTGCCAGCAAGAAGTCTGCTATATTGTCTGGCCATCAGGACTCTGCTGTGAAGTCTCATAGCCTGCCTGTTGGGAAGAACAGGTTTTTCTCTGTGTTTATTTTTCAAACTATAAAGTGCTTTTGCTTTTACCAGCGTGTCTGGCTGCTTTTTCCAGTTGGTGTTGAAGTCTGGGGGCACCCAGACAGAACAGAGTCAGAAATGTTTTCCCCCCCCAAAGGATTAAGTGTAAGGGATAGTTGGAAACAGAAGTAGCATTTAGACTTAAACACTGCATGATAGTGTTTTACAGCCCTTGTCAGCATATTCTCATGAACAATCTGGGTCCTCATTTTACCAGCCTCGTGTTCTGCCGGGCTCTCTGGTAGGAGCCTCCCGAAAATTCAAGGGTACAAATTTCAGACACACACACACACGTTTGAAAATTCAAACAATGTTCTTTATCACAAAATTCAAAATACAGTGTTCCCTCGATTTTCGCGGGTTCAAACTTCGCGAAAAGTCTATACCACGGTTTTTAAAAAATATTAATTAAAAAAAATACTTCGTGGGTTTTTCCCCTTTACTACAGTTTTTCCCACCCTATGATGTCATATATCATCGCCAAACTTTCATCCGCCTTTAATAAATATATTTTTTAATAAACTTTAATAAATAAACATGGTGAGTAATAATCTAAATGGTTGCTAAGGTAATGGGAAATTGCAATTTAGGTGTTTAAAGTGCTAAGGGAATTGTGATACTGTTCATAGCCAAAAATAGTGTATTTACTTCCGCATCTCTACTTTGCGGAAATTCGACATTCGTGGACGGTCTCGGGACGCATCCCCCGCGAAAATAGAGGGAACACTGTAAACTAAGCACTTTTTGTATTGCAAAGAACACTCATCCCAAAACAATCTGGTAGTTTGTACAAGTCCCTTATCAGTTCGTAAGTACTTAGCTTGCAGCTGTAAAGAAAGTCACAGCCCTTCTTCTTCCACCAAGCGAAACACACTTTGCTCTGCTTTGGTTTCAAAGTGGTGAAAAGTCAACAAACAAAGGCCGGAGTCAGCAAGACATTCATGAAACACAATGATCAGATTATTCTCCACAAGGGCCAAACCCACACGCTGCTATTTATAGCAGCAGCACTAATTACAGCAGCCCCACCCAACCACAGGTGGCCTCATTTTCTCTTGTAATAATCCTTTAGTTGTTGCTTCCTATGCATCACTCTACGCATGCGTGGATGTGTCATTAATTCTTGTTCAGAATCCAGAGATGATACAGATGACTGATCTCCTCCTGGGCTGTCTGCCAAACTCCACTCTTCCCTGTCACTCAGGCCTCCTTGGTCAGAGGAGTCTTCGTTGGCAGATTCCACTGGGAGCAAAACAGGCTAGCAGCATGTGGATGTCTCCCCCACATCTACCTGCACATTCCTTGGGGCAGGAGCTGGGCCAGAGCTAACCACAAGATTGTTGGGGGAAATATGCTGATTCTGTAAACTGCTTAGAGAGGGCTGTAAAAGCACTATGAAGTTGTATCTAAGTCTAAATGCTGAATGCTATTTTAAGAAAATGGAGGATTTTATTCCGATATTAAGGGGGTGCGGTTTAGTAAAAAATAGCACTATTAAAATTGGATTGTTTTCTCACTAAATATTCCCCAACTCGACCTCAGTTGCTACGACAACTGCATTCAGATTACAAGTTGCCCATCCCTGTCATAATAAAGTTGAATATTATTTATAGTAGACTAAGTTCATATCTGATAGGACTATCAGAGTTTCAAAAAAAATCTAGACAGAGAAAGCATGTGAGATATTTTGACAAAAGAACAGTGTTGTTTGTAGCGTCATGAGAAATTGAAGTGAAGGAAAATATTTTGAATTACTATAAAATGGTTTACAGTATTGGATTCCTTACATATTCTTACTGTATGCACGTTTCATAAAGTACGTTTATCATTTTTAAAGTAAACAATTTTTCACCTTGTCTTTAAATGTGCCGTTAAAAGCAAACTTATTTTCTGGCTTCCCATCTGGGACTTTATATAGTCTGCACCAGTCAACAGTAGCTTCAAGATAACCTGGGAAAAACTTCCTGACATCATCAATATCTGCAATAGGTTAAAAAAATGCAGGTTAATAACAGCTTCTTCCAAATCCACCATTCTAAATGTACTGTACATGCACAAGATTCTAAAACTGCAATAAATCTATCATAAACATTGCAAAGGCTGAACTCATGAAACCCCAACCCAAGTTACAGATTTAATCCTCTGCTTACACAGACGCGTTACATACAGAAATTCCAGGCAAAAAAATTGAATATAATTCGGTAATTGTTCAATGCATTTAATTTACTGGATTATAAAAAACAATCACACAGGCTCTTATACAAACTGAAGATAGATTGGATAAAGCAGACTGGAAAATTCGATAACCTGGCTACTGATGAAGCACCTTGTAATGCAATTTTTTTTTCTTAAAAAGCTCAGTGTTCTAAAATTGTGATTGGAGACACAGTCACTTATTTTTGTCTCCATAGCGAGGGATTTAAGAAGCTCCAGAGCAGCTAAAACATCTCAAAATCATTTATTCTGAAACACAGAATGCAACAACCTTTTGTTCAGCCATAGTCTGTGGAATGGACTGAGCTAACCATGGTCTGTTACATAAACAAAGTGTCTTAAGCAATAAAATCACAATAGTTCATAAAACACACTGAGCTTAAGTATACTTAAGTATTGGCATCCTTCAGTCTCGAAAGACTATGGTATTGTGCTGTGGAACAAGTTCCTAAAACACTGCATGCAAAGCTGGAGTATCCTCTCCAGAGCAAGAGGCCTGGGTAAGTTAGTATGAAGGATATTGCCCACAAGATCATATGCTGCAACGTCCTGCCTGTCAACGACTACTTCAGCTTCAACCAAAACAACACAAGAGCACACAACAGATTCAAGCTTAATATTAACCGCTCCAAACTTGACTGTAAAAAATATGACTTTAGTAATCGAATTGTCGAAGCGTGGAATGCATTACTGGACTCTGTGGTGTCATCCTCTAACCCCCAACATTTTACCCTTAGACTATCCACAGTTGACCTCTCTTCTGCCTTCAAAAGGTCACTTAATTAGCAAACGTTAGATTGGGTTTGTACACCAGACAGAACGAATTACTATTATTGATTATTATTAAATACCTTGGATTTTCTGAGCAAGTGGGTCGTCCACACTGATGGCTATGACCTTCCAGTCAGTTTCTCCTTCATCAATAAGACCGATAATTCCAAGGGCCTTCACCTTAACAACTTCACCAAGTGTCCGAACCTAAAAACATAGAAGATGCTGCACAATTTGTTTGTTTCCAAGATGCTATTTAAGGTGGGAAATCAGCTGGAACAGCTCTGAAAATAGGTTGAGGTAGGACGGGGAACAAAAAAATAGAGAGGGAGAAAATTCTGGAAGAAAACATACCTGTAGTTGGTTAACACCTTGAAGGAGAGAGCATTCTAGTATCAAGGCTACGCGGCGTGTTTTCATTACAGGCGGCATTTTTCTACAGTAACGCTGTACCAAGATTTTATATTTTAGCTCAGAGGTCTTCAAACTTGGCAACTTTAACACTTGTGGACTTTAATCTCCAGAATTCTTCAGCCAATATAACTTGTGAAGTCCACAAGTCTTAAAGTGGACAAGTTTGAGGACTACCATTTTAGCTGAAGCTGCCACTCTAAAACTAGACAAGGTCATTATATAAAGATATCTCAACTGCTTCAAGCTACCAAATGACCCAGAAAATAACCAGGCATTTCAATCCTAAGAAATACATAGAAGTTGTTTACTTTTTGCACAGTCATGGGCAATCAGGTGAGCAATCAATCAGTTTGAGGCTTTATTCTAGCTGTAGTATTCTAGTATTCTAATCTAGCCATCTTGTTTCAAAGCCTTCACCTGTCAGGTTTCATTGAGAAACAAAGAATTAACTGTCTAGAGCAGAACTGGGCAAGATGCGGACCGAGGACTGGATGCAGCCTGCCCGTTGTCTGCGACCAGCCCGCGGAGGTTGGTCCAACTTTTCTAGATAAGAACCGGGTGTTCAAGATATATATAATATATAATATATAATTTATAATAATTTACAATTTAATAGTTTATAATTTATAATAATTAATTTATAATTTAATTTATAATTCAATTATAATTTATAATTTATAATAATTAATTTATAATAATTAATTTGTAATTTGTAATATAATTAACTCAGTTCTACCCAATAATATATAGTATGGGGTAGAACTGAGTTAATTACATTAGTCCAGCCCTCTAAAACCATCCCAATTTCTCATGCGGCCCTATGGCAAAATTAATTGCCCACCCCTAGTCTAGAGCCTTGTGCCCAGTTGTGGAAACAGACAACCAGCAACTTTCCTAGATAAGCTTCATCACTACGTTAGGAACTAAAGAGCTGGAACAATTAAAGTATGCCTCCGTGGTAATTCAGACAGACCTGGGCACCAATTTCACAAACATCAATGGGATCATTGTCCCCACAGCATCCTGTATCATCATCTGTATGCTTTGGATCTTCCCAAGTCTGCAGGGGAGGAAAAAAGGAAATAAAGTGTAGCATTTATTATTGCTTTGTTCATTTATACACATTATTGACATTCTGAAAAAGGAGGATCAAGTGGTTTTTTACGTGTTACTCATGTAGCACACATAAGTACCGTAGAGTTTCGGTTATCCATCCTTTGGATATACGACAACACTCTGGATTATCCAACGTCGTGGCTACTTGTTAGTTTAAAGAAGAGAATTTCAACTTGAGCATGACAGAAATAGAGTCAGGGAGTGCCAACTGTGATTGAATCAGTACACATTTTCATGGCCCAATGGTCTGGGCAAATCTCTATATTAACTTTAACAAATCTACAGCAGTATTAAAGACCAGATTATTGGGGAAAGACAAAAGCTTTCTGTTTTTTTAGAAGCTGATATAGGCCATAATTCTGACATCAGTGTTTAGGAAATAATAATTACAGGTTGTAAAATATGTTAACAATTTCAAAATGTTTACCAAATGGTTTTCCAAGCAATGTGACACAGCTGCAAAAACTACACTGAAGACATAGCTTTTCCGGCAGGCTTGGGATCATTGATCTCGCAATTTGTGAGTCTGGCCTGAATGATATGCATGTATGTGATTTTTTAAACTGTTTTTAAATCTTTTATGATGTTTTTAAATGTATTTTCAATATCCTATTGTAAGCCACCCAGAGTTCTTCGGGAGTTGGGCAGCATAGAAATACAACAAATTAAATTAAATTAAATTAAATTAAATTAAATTAAATTAAATTAAATTAAATTAAATTAAATAATTAAATTAAATTAAATTTTAAATTAAATTTTCTTTTTTACATTCTTTTTTTTAATCTGCCAAAAAATTGGCCTATATTACTGGCAAAAAATGCTTTGGATTAAATCCAGTTTATACCTAAAGTTTTCTTTCCCCATTCTGAAAATGAGAGAGAGCACACTGCGGTGTATGTTCCACTTTGAATTCAATTCCATTCTGAATGTGGTGTGGGAGAAAATGCCCTCATTCCCAATTTATGAATTTCCTAAATGAACAAATCCCCAAACATCACCTGTGGGAAGGCCCCATAGTTCCAAATGTAGCCTTTATAGGGAAAAACGTTTGCTACACATCGCAGTTTGCCTTTCTTTACATCTTGCTTAATAGGATTCAGTGGCTCCTTGGTGGCAATCTGAAAAGTAATATAAAAACAGGATGGAGAAAAATTAGGAGAGATTGTGAATAAATGGCTCAGCTATTTACAAATGTAAAGAATATCATTCATTCAGCTTGTATTGGTACTTTTCAAGGCCAAACAGTATATTTTATTAGAACATTTATTAAGATATTTGGAGGGCACCATTTTAAAAAGGGCAAACATCTGATATTTGAATGACACTATGAATGGATCACTAATAAATGGATGTCATACAATGCTTTGTTTCAACTTTTACTTCCTTTATTTGGCGGGCCCCAGGGGAAGAGCCTTCTCTGTGGCGGCCCCGGCCCTCTGGAAGCAACTCCCCCGGGAGATTAGAACTGCCCCCACCCTCCCTGTCTTTCGTAAACTACTCAAGACTCATTTATATCACCAGGCATGGGGGAGTTGAGATATTCCTTCCCCCTAGGCCATTACAAGTTATGCATGGTATGTTTGTGTGTATGTTTGGTTTTATAATAAGGGTTTTTAGTTGTTTTTATTATTGGATTGTTACATGTTGTTTTTATCATTGTTGCTAGCCGCCCCGAGTCTACGAAGAGGGGCGACATACAAATCCAATAAATTATTATTATTATTATTAATTATTTGGAGGCTGCTTTACAAACTTCTAGAACAAGATATCAAACTCAATGCCTGCAGGCTCCTGGAGTGTTTAGAACTGGCCCGTGATGCCCCTGCCAGCGAGAACAGAGCTTAGGAGGGCCGCATATGGGTTCTCCCGAGCTCTGTTTTTGCTGACAAAGCATTGCAGGAGGCCATCACAGCTGCAAACGGAGCTTGGGAGCTGTTGTGGCCCGTCCACATCCTGCACAGTTGGTCACGGATCCCAAGAATCGAAAAGTGCTTGTGGCACAGTACCATGGGCCCATGCACCTAGCACTAGAGTCCGATAGTGAAGAGGTCGGAAAGGATTTGGTGTCAGAGGCTGAAAGCCAACCAGGGCCTTCTGCATCTCCCGAGGTGCATATGAGTGACTAAGGAGAAGAGAAGGAACATCTTCTTGATGCTAGGGCACGCAGGGCTGTTAGAAGGCAGGAGTGGCTATGCAAGAGGAGGTCTCTTTGTGAATAGAGCTGCAGGCAAATTGGCCATGCCCTTAGACTATTTAAGGCTTAGCACGTCACGTTTCAGTGTGGAGGTCAACATCGTTCTGTTCCAGATATTCTGTTCGGCTCTCACTCTGACATTTTTGTTCAGCTTGTGAAAAAAATCGGCTTTCCTGATTCTGCTAATGACCTCCGGCCTTTCTGCCAACTTTTCATAATTTTTATGGAAGGGTATTGGCTTGGACTCTGGCAAACTGTTAAGACATTAACAAAGAAACATAGAAGACTGACAGCAGAAAAAGACCTCATGGTCCATCTAGTCTGCCCTTATACTATTTCCTGTATTTTATCTTAGGATGGATATATGTTTATCCCAGGCATGTTTAAATTCAGTTACTGTGGATTTACCAACCACGTCTGCTGGAAGTTTGTTCCAAGGATCTACTACTCTTTCAGTAAAATAATATTTTCTCATGTTGCTTTTAATCTTTCCCCCAACTAACCTCAGATTGTGTCCCCTTGTTCTTGTGTTCACTTTCCTATTAAAAACACTTCCCTGCTGAACCTTATTTAACCCTTTAACATATTTAAATGTTTCGATTATGTCCCCTTTTCCTTCTGTCCTCCAGACTATACAGATTGAGTTCATTAAGTCTTTCCTGATACGTTTTATGCTTAAGACCTTCCATCATTTTTGTAGTCCGTCTTTGGACCCGTTCAATTTTGTCAATATCTTTTTGTAGGTGAGGTCTCCAGAACTGAACACAGTACTCCAAATGTGGTCTCACAAGCGCTCTATATAGCGGGATCACAATCTCCCTCTTCCTGCTTGTTATACCTCTAGCTATGCAGCCAAGCATCCTACTTGCTTTTCCTACCGCCCGACCACACTGCTCACCCATTTTGAGACTGTCAGAAATCACTACCCCTAAATCCTTCTCTTCTGAAGTTTTTTAATTAATTAGCAGCTGATTTACCAAAAAGACTAATTTATGATCTCCTGAACTTTTAAAAAAGACCCAATTGCTAAGAAAACATTAGGTGTAAATTATTAGTGTTTTAAATCAGTTTGTGTGTGCATATTTCTTGGTGGGCTCGGCACGGGGACAGACAGGAGCCTGTTTTCTCTGGCAAAGCCCTCGGCCCACCATAGGCGTCCCTGACACGAGTGACATCAAGATAGCCACGCCTACCTTAGTCACGCCCACTTCAGCCTTTAAGGTCAAAAACAACCCTGATGCATCCCTCAATGAAATCAAGTTTGACACACTTGTTTGAGAGCAAAATTTTCAAATTACCTCCATTTTAGCATTTGTCCAACGAGGAATTTCTACAATCATATTAAATACAACCTAGCAGGAAAAAAAGAAAAGCAACATTTTTAAAAATACCGAAACAGGCTAATATATAAAATGCAAAAGCTGTTTCCTTCTTCAGATCTAGAGAAGACAAATTTCTCTCTTTCTGAGTCAAATCTTAAGTTTGCCAGGTAGCGGGATACAACAGCCAAAGGAAAAAACTTAGCTGTTCCTAAATGTATCTTCTTTCTATGTAGTTTATATATTAAATATCCTATTGCATTATATAATGTCCGGGATAGTGCCTGGTTGCATGGACTTTATTTTTCTGAATACAGTAGTCCCTCGCTATATCGCGCTTCACCTACTGCGGCTTCACTTATTTATTTATTTATTATTTGGATTTGTATGCCGCCCCTCTCCGAAGACTTCATCGCGGGTTTTCAAGAAATATTAATGAGAAAAACCATTCGCGGATCTTCGCTGGTTCGCGGGTTTTTGAGGAAGTCGATCGGCAGATTTAAACAGCCCGCCGAACTCTATTGGCAGGTTTTTCAAAAAATATATATCTAAAATTGTGAATACTGTATTTATATACTGTATCTAAAATAAATACTGTGTGGGAAGGGTTTATAAACACTTAAAACAATGAAAACTTACCAAACAATTACAATATAAATACTTAAATAAGTACTATCAGTTGATAAATTCCCCATCGCGGATTTCACCTATCGCGGCCGGGTCTGGAACGTAACACCAGCGATAGGCGAGGGCTTACTGTAATCCAGCTACTTATCTTTTTGTGAAAACAAATACTGTACTGAGAACAAAAGAGCACCCTTAGATCATATTGGGCATGATTCATAAATGCACAAGTACTTGATGTGGATTCAGCACAGATTACGTTGGTAGCAAAATTGCATCTTTGGGTTCTAAGGGAGCGATGACAGGATGAATACAGTAGTCTTAAAATTCTATCACCTCCCCCCAAAAAGAACCAAAGAATGGGCAAAAAAAAAGGTTTCTCTTCTTTTCTACAGCACACAAAATACCCGAGAGATCTCTTCTATAAAACTAGAGAAGTCACCATTATTCTTCCAAATAGGTACCGTTGAAGAGGTTACAGAATTTAAGAAATAAATTTTATTAGATAGATAGATAGATAGATAGATAGATAGATAGATAGATGACAGATAGATGATAGATAGATGATAGATAGATAGATAGATAGATAGATAGATAGATAGATAGATAGATAGAGGATAGATAGAGGATAGATAGATAGATGATAGATAGATAGATGATAGATAGATGATAGATAGTAAGATAGATAGATAGATAGATAGATAGATAGATGATAGATAGATAGATGATAGATAGATAGATGATAGATAGATGATAGATAGATAGATAGATGATAGATAGATGATAGATAGATAGATGCTAGATAGATAGATGATAGATAGATAGATGATAGATAGATAGATAGATGATAGATAGATGACAGATAGATAGATGATAGATATATAGATAGATAGATGATAGATAGATAGATGATAGATAGATGATAGATAGATAGATAGATAGATGATAGATAGATGATAGATAGATGATAGATAGATGATAGATAGATAGATAGATAGATAGATGATAGATAGATAGATAGATGATAGATAGATAGATAGATAGATCTATGATTATAATGTCTTGTTTACCACATATTTCCATTGATCCAAGATGATGCATAATACTTAATCATCAGAAATTAAAATCGTAAAATCTAAACCCTTAATCTATATAACTTTCTATAATCAGCATAATTCCAACATGAAAATAGAAAACTACAATTTATATATATTTTAATGCATGAAATGGAAAAGGCTATAGAGTATAGAAACTCAGCTGTGATAAAAAAAATCATCATCATTTTCTAAATTTCTTACTCACAAATCACATTGTAAATAATCTAAAAAATGGTCTGCAGTCCCACCTCATTTCCATTGTTCTTTGATCGTTTTGAAGGAACCTCTTCATCCTGTGGAAGAAATCAAGATAGAAGCAGAGCTCATTCATAAATATGCAGATCTAAAATATGATCCTAAGTGAAATAGTCTTAAAAAATTAGCAAATTCAAACCCTAAAATATTAACTCTGCTATCCTTTTTACAATGCAGTACTGTATATATTAGCAGGTAATATGTTCAACAATGACTAGATTTACACATGACATCACACTATGAACTATGGCCTATAATTTGAGAGTTGGCCATCTCCTGGTCCCGTCGACTAAACAATGTCTTTTGGTGGGTCCCAGGGGAAGAGCCTTCTCTGTGGCAGTCCCGACCCTCTGGAGCCAGCTCCCCCCTGAGATTAGAACTGCCCCCACCCTCCTTGCCTTTCGTAAACTCCTTAAAACCCACCTCTGCCATCAGGCATGGGGGAACTGAGATAACTTCCCCAGGTCTATACTGTTTACCGGTATGTATGGTATGTTGTGTGCATGTTTTTTAAATTATGGGTTTTTAGCTTTCTAATGATTGAATTTGTATTATATACAGTGATACCTTGTCTTACAAACTTAATTGGTTCCGGGATGAGGTTCTTAAGGTGAAAAGTTTGTAAGATGAAACAATGTTTCCCATAGGAATCAATGGAAAAGCGATTAATGCGTGCAAGCCCAAAATTCACCCCTTTTGCCAGCCGAAGTGCCCATTTTTGCGCTGCTGGGATTCCCCTAAGGCTTCCCTCCGACCTCCGGACCTCTGTGTTTTTGCGATGCTGCGATTTCACTGAGGCTCCCCTTGCTGTGAAACCCCACCTCCGGACTTCCATTGCCAGCAAAGCGCCCGTTTTTTGCGCTGCTGGGATTCCCCTGCAGCATCACAAAAACACGGAAGTCTGGAGGTGGGGTTTCCCAGCGAGGGGAGCCTCAGGAGAATCCCAGCAGTGCAAAAACAGGTGCTTCGCTGGCAACGGAAGTCCGGAGACGGGGCATCCCAGCAGCGGCAGTGGGTTTGTAAGGTGAAAATAGTTTGTAAGAAGAGGCAAAAAAAATCTTAAACCCCGGGTTTGTATCTCGAAAAGTTTGTATGATGAGACATTTGTAAGACAAGGCATCACTGTATTGTTTTTTGTTGCTGTGAGCCGCCCCGAGTCTGCGGAGAGGGGCGGCATACAAATTAAATAAATAAATAGATGATAGATAGATAGATAGATAGATAGATAGATAGATAGATAGTTAGTTAGTTAGTTAATTCTCAGTGGCTGCATTTCTACAATACACTTAGCAAAAACGAAGGAAGGTTTACTTACATCAAATTTGTAGTAAACAGTTAACAATATCTTTCCAGAATTACCTAACGATGAAACCAAATTTTCTCAAACTTGTGATCACTAGCAATTTAGGTGGAGCTGCAAAATTTATTGCAAGCTGGTTGGGTTTGCACAGGTAAAAAGCAAAGCACTGTCAGAACTTGTTCCCTCTTTGCCTCCAAAGGAGGAACTAAATTTGGAATGAGTCTTGAGAAATTGTGATTGACAGATGATAAATTCTGGCAAGGCACATTGTTTTACGCGGTAGTTCTGAAAAGATTGGAGAAGCACACGTGTTAGTAAAGTTGAGGGCTACTGATTTCATTAAATACAGCACTTCAACCAAAAGGATATATTTCATATTTAATTACCTCGTTTGGGTCAACAAACAGAGGGATGTCATGGAATGGGGAAATGTATTTTCCCTTTGCGTTCTCTGCAAGAGGAAATAAAATTATACGCAAACAGAAAAACAACAACAATGGAGCATTTGTTGCTTTCATCTTCAAAGAACTAGTAGTGCTTAGCTGTTCCAAGTCCACGGAGAGCGGCGGCATACAAATCTAATAAATTAAATTAAAAACTATGGAAAGTATTTTTTTAGCTAAAATATACACATTAGCCAAGTTCAAATAAGCTGGCCATGTTCAGATATTCACCACTTTATTGAATTACACAAAACAAGCTCTAGTCTTCCACTCATACTTTTTCTGGGCATAAACAAATCGAGGTATCTTTAATTTACCATGATTTTTTGCCTTGCCTAGAATAGCAAACTGGACTCCAGTCTTAGGACAGGACTGGTGCCAGATATTTCTGCACTTCTATTTCTACTAGTTTTTCTCATCATTCCTATCATTCTTTTCCTCCCACTTAGGACTGTATGACTGTAACTTGTTGCTTGTATCCTAAGATTTTTATTAATATTGATTGTTTCTTCATTGCTTATTTGACCCCTATGACAATCATTAAGTGTTGTACCACACGATTCTTGACAAATCGAGTTGTCGAAGCGTGGAACTCATTACCAGACTCAATAGTGTCAACCCCTAACCCCCAACATTTCTCCCTTAGACTATCCACGATTGACCTCTCCAGGTTCCTAAGAGGTCAGTAAGGGGGGTACATAAGTGCACTAGTGTGCCTTTCGTCCCCTGTCCAATTGTCTTTCCTTTATCTCATATATCATATATATTTTCTTCCTTTCATATATCTCCTCCTCTATTTTTATATTTTTCTTTATATATATTACCTCATGTCTATTCTCTTCTATATGTATTGTATATTGGACAAAATAAAAATAAAATAAAATAAAATGTATCTTTTTCTTTTATGTACGCTGAGAGCATATGCACCAAGAAAAATTCCTTGTGTGTCCAATCACACTTGGCCAATAAAATTCTATTCTATTCTATTCTATTCTATTCTTGGTGCAGACACCTTTTAACCTTACCTAGATCTCCATTTATGCATACATAAATATTATCAGCCTGCATTGAGCCAAAAAACACACCCCCTCCCTCTAAATTGTTATACAGCTGCCTGCGTGGGAAAGTTGTGACAACTTACATGGACTAAGAGAACATGTAAAATTTGACATACAACGCCAGGCAAAGATAGAGATCTACACTGCTCAAAAAAAAATAAAAATAAAGGGAACACTTAAAAAACAGAATATAACTTCAAGTAAATCAAACTTCTGTGAAATCCAACTGTCCACTTAGGAAGCAACACTGATTGACAATCAATTTCACATGCTGTTTTGCACATTCAACTTTGTACAGAACAAAGTATTCAATGAGAATATTTCATTCATTCAGATCTAGGATGTGTTCTTTGAGTGTTCCCTTTATTTTTTGGAGCAGTGTATTTTACACCCACACACAACCAGAAGAACAAAGACACGCATGCAAGAATTTTATTATTTATATCACTATAAAGCTGGATTCAAAAAACAAACAAATGAACAAGCAAGCATACATACATAGTTTGCGGAGAGGGGCGGCATATAAATCCAATAAACCTAACCTAACCTAACCATACATACATACACACACACACACATACATACACACATACATACACAGACAACCGAAGTCCCCCAAACTTGCACTTTTTTCCTCCAAGGCAGCAGCTCATATTATGCTCATATTATGCCTTGGCCAATAAAATGAAAGGCCCCGCCTTCAAACCCCGTCCATTGGACAGATCGGAATTGGTCCGTAAAACGTCATCAAAAAGCGTCATCAGCCTGGGAAAAAACCCCTCCGGGCGCTTTCCAAAGGAATCCCAGGGCCTGCGTCGCCGTGTTCTTCTCTCCCTCACGGGAGCTACTTACTAAAGTAGAGGCGGAACTCGGCGGAATGCAGGCGCCCCCTTTGCTCCGTGTCGTACTCAGGCCCGGCCATGAATCCGCCGGAATAGCCGCGGCAACTCAGTGGCCGGGCTTGCAGGAGCCGCGCGGCTGCTTTTCTCCTGCCGGAAACGCTGCCCTGCTGAGCCGCCCAAGACAGCCGGGGGAGCCAACCTAGAGCGGCAGCCGCACGCATGCTTGTGCTCTCCGCTTCTGCGGGGTGGTGTAGTAGTCCCTCCTCCGTGGCGGCGGGTGGAGTTCGAGCATGCCCAGCAAATCCTCGGGACTCGCCGCCGTCTGGGTTAAAAACTTTCCGACCGAAGCAGAAAATCCTGGGCGGACGTGCCAGGAGGGCAAAGTTCGAGGCCTTGCAAAGAGAAGGGGGAGGAAGGAAGGGACGGGATATTTGGCGGGGGGGGGGTTCATTTTTGAAAATAAGTAATTGTGGAACTTCTAGGGGTATTTAGTTATGAGGAAATAGGGGTTTAGAAGGAGGGGTAAGGAATTAAGGAAATGAATGGAGCACAATGGCTTTGATTTACTAAGCGATGGAGAATAATTAGCAGAGGAAGTAAATACTGTAATAGCATTTATTTTTATTTTATTTATTTTGTCCAATACACATTGAAGAGAATAGACAGGTAGTAATAGAAACATAGAAACATAGAAGACTGACGGCAGAAAAAGACCCCATGGTCCATCTAGTCTGCCCTTTTACTATTTCCTGTATTTTATCTTACAATGGATCTATGTTTATCCCAGGCATGTTTAAATTCGGTTACTGTGGATTTACCAACCACGTCTGCTGGAAGTTTGTTCCAAGGATCTACTACTCTTTCAGTAAAATAATACTTTCTCATGTTGCCTTTGATCTTTCCCCCAACTAACTTCAGATTGTGTCCCCTTGTTCTTGTGTTCACTTTCCTGTTAAAAACACTTCCCTCCTGAACCCTATTTAACCCTTTAACATATTTAAATGTTTCGATCATGTCCCCCCTTTTCCTTCTGTCTTCCAGACTATACAGATTGAGTTCATTAAGTCTTTCCTGATACGTTTTATACGTATTTATATATATATAAATATATATAAAGAAAAGGATAGAAGAAAAGATACCCCTAGCCCCCAACATTTCTCCCTTAGACTCTCCACGATTGACCTCTCCAGGTTCCTAAGAGGCCAGTAAGGGGCGTACATAAGTGCACTGGTGTGCCTTTCGTCCCCTGTCCAATTGTCTTTCCTCTCTTTCACCTATCATATATATTCTCTTCCTTTCATATATCCTCTCCTCTAAGTTCACTTTTACCCTTATATATATTACCACATGTCTATTTTCTTCCTATGTACTGTATTTGTGTTTTGGACAAATGAATAAATAAAATATATATATATAAAAAAAAAATAGAGGAGAAGATATATGCCCCTACAGAGAGGGGCGGCATACAAATCTAATAAATAATAATAGGAAGAAAAGATAAATTTAATTTTATTTAAATTTAAAGATAATTTTAATTTAATTTAATTTAATTGGAGAATGAAACAATCTGTGTAAACCGGGTGACCACATTAGACAAAGGAGGCAGCATGAGATTAATGACATATACGGAGAGTAATAGATATGAAGTTAAGTAGTATTAATGATATTTAGTGGATGATATATATTTACTAAGTTTTTATTGATTGATTTTGTCCATTACACAATGAGGGTTTTAGTAGGTATACACATAGTAAAATACATAATGGAGGTTATAGAGGATATACTCAGTAAAATACATCTAAGAAAGAATAGAAGAAAGGTATAGGAGATATAGGGAAGCAATAGGACAGGGGATGGTAGGCACTCTAGTGTGCTTATGTACGCCTCTTACTGACCTCTTAGGAATCTGGAGAGGTCAACTGTGGATAATCTAGGGGTAAAGTGTTGGGGGTTTGGAGATGACACTATGGAGTCCGGTAATGAGTTCCACGCTTCGACTACTGAAGTCGTATTTTTCACAGTCAAGTTTGGAGCGGTTAATATTAAGTTTAAATCTGTTGTGTGCTCTAGTGTTGTTGTGGTTGAAGCTGAAGTAGTATTGAAGTAATTGTATTGACGATATGATGTACAGTAGTCTCTCGCTATACTGCGCTTCACCTACTGCGGCTTCACTTCATCGCGGGTTTCTGAGGAAGTCGATCGGCAGATTTCAACAGCCCGCCGAACTTGATCGGCAGGGTTTTTTTTAAAAAAATATATCTAAAATTGTAAATACTGTATTTAAATACTGTATCTAAAATAAATACTGTGTGGGAAGGGTTTATAAACACTTAAAACAATGAAAACTTACCAAACAATTACAATATAAATACTTAAATAAGTACTATCAGTCGATAAATTCCCCATCGCGGATTTCACCTATCGCGGCCAGGTTTGGAACGTAACACCAGCGATAGGTGAGGGACTACTGTATTTGCGTTTTGGGTTTTTTTGGGTTGTGAGAGCCTCAGTCTCTTTCACCAATGAGTCCCCAATCTTGCCAACTTGTTAGTGACTACTTGTCAACGACTACTTCAGCTTCAACCACAACAACACACGAGCACACACTTAACACGATACAAACTTAAAGTAAAATGCTCTAAACTTGACTACAAGAAACATGACTTTAGTAACCGAGTGGTTCATGCATGGAACTCACTACCAGATTCTGTAGTATCATCACCTAACCCCCAAAACCTTACCCTTAGACTATCTACTGTTGACCTATCCCGATTCCTAAGAGGTCAGTGAGGGGGTGTGCATAAGTGCACCAGCATGCCTTCCATCCTCTGTCCTAATGTTTCTCTTTTACTAGTATCATGTATATAAATAGTGTTATATCTTTGTATGCCACCAATACGTACGTGACAAAACACGTACGTATAAATAAAATAAAAACTTTTAAGACTTGTGGGATTCAACTCCCAGAATTCTCCCAAGTCTTTGTATCATTGCAAATGTTCAAAAAAAACCCCACCCAGGTCAAGTTTGATAAAGTTGCTGGCCACTTCAAGGGACCGAAAAGCAAAATTGCAGGTCTCTTTGAGAATCTCATTTCGGTCCTGGAATTAGTTAATCTCTGATCAGAGACTTAATTAACTTCCAGAGTGTCTTTGTTTGACTTGGGCTGTCCAAATCTGATAGCCTTTACAGATATTTGACTAGAAGTGTTCTGGAATGAGGGAACCTAGATCCCCTTACTTACTCCTAAGTAAGTTAGAATTATTTAAGTTTTTAAAAATTGTCTAACCTTGAAATTTCCTACTTTTCCCAAGTCCAAGTAATAGCTACCGGTAGGTTTGACTTGATTTTTTTTATAATCAACCAAGATCTCACCTATCAGGGTAATACACATTTAGTATTTACCCTGATGGGTGATAGTAGCTATCAGATCTTGGTTGATTATAAAAAAAAATCAGATTGTGTCCAAAGTCCTAATTTCTTGGTTGCAATCCTGATATGAATGCAATTCAAGTCTGCAATTACCAATATTCTCCAATATTGCAGGTATTGCAATAGTATGTAGTATTGCAGAGTTGGATTATTGCTGTATGCAACCTTTCTGATTCTAATGCTCATTTCATTTATCCATTTTCAAGAGAAAAGAAATCAAACTCAAAGTACACTGTTTAAATATAGATTTTAGGCTTTTGTCCAAGTCTGCACAGCTCTTTTTGCTTTTCCTGAAGATATGGAATTGTTCTGCATAGAATTGTGTGTGAATGAAATCCTGATCCAGATTAATGACTCGGACTGGCTGGTTTATTTTCTATAGCCTCTATAGCTCATGAACAGTCAAAACAGAAAATACGGTAAATGTCCCCTTTGGGTTTCTGTAGATCAGTGCGGAATTATGAAGCAGGTAGCGTCCCTTTGCTGTTTCACAAATGTTTATAGAAAAGGCTAAGCATACATTGTCTTTCAGGCATGCACAAATGCACACTGCATTCTAGCAAGTGCAGATTTACAGCAATTCAGAAATAAGTTTGCATTGTCTTTTAGTGGTTTTTCTTATTTAGTACTCCTTTCCCAAGACTTTGTTGTCGTTGTTTGCAAGCTTTACAAATAAAAAAATGTCCCATTAAGTTTTTTAAAGGTCAATTGGGCCCCTGCTTCTCTTTGCCTCCCAACATCTAATGTGTTTCTTTCCTTTGTTGTTTATTTTGATAATCAGATCAGCTGTCTATATATACACAGTACATTCAGTACTTGTATGTGGGTAAACACACAAGCCCTTTTTTCACAGAAGCTTACAAAAATATACATTACTTCTCCTGGGTACTGTAGACCTTGCTATGTTTGAGTTTTGTTCCCTCCGAACTTTCAACAGATAATTAAGGCATATCACTTGACTCATAACCTGGAACAGTAGCCTCAAGCAATTAATCCAGCAATTAATAACCTGCTCACCGTTCTACAACTTAAGAAAGTAAGGTTCATTGTGGAAAGGGAAGTCTCTGTACATTTCCATGCTTTATTGGGCTGTACTAGAACACTTAATGATCATTAAGGTTTTTTTTATGATTGCATCTAATTTTGCAAATGGAGTCACCGGACTAGAATTACTTTGAAAAATTAAATGCATCACACCAAAGGTTATTTTTAATAACATGTATTGAGACGGTTCCTTTCAGAGAACCTTTGGTTTGTTCAACAAGCACTGGAAACACTATAATGTTTTTGGCACAGTCAGCAGTGGAGATAGAGTTAAAGATTAGTATAGGGCCATAGAACAATTGCAACTGATAGGCTTCTAATAGCTTATTACATATTACCAATATGTAATTGCAATATGTAGTTGCTTAGGAATATGTAATGCGTAAGTGCAATATGTAGTTGCTTAGGAACATATTACCATTATTTTCTATGTGGAGTTTAGTTCCTGTTTCTGCACTTAGGGAGAAAAAAAAAATCCTGTTTTTGAACATTTATATAAGCATCATCAATGGGGCTGAAATTAATGGGAAGACAATATATTCTTGCACATGGATTTATAGCCTCACTCTGAAATATGACTATTTTGTGGAAGAGGATAAACATATTGTTCAGTGTACTGCATCTTATCTTCCAGTGCTAGTAATTTGTTTGGTTGGTTAATGGTTATTTTATTACTCTTCCCCAAAGACAAGCATCTGTTATTTCTGAAGTTTTAAGTCTATTCTCTCTACCAGTTGATGTTTATTTGTTCAAGGGTTCACTGTCTGTGCAAAATGGAAATATAATATACTATAAAGATTTACACATACAGTGGTACCTCTACTTAAGAACTTAATTCGTTCCGTGACCAGGCTCTTAAGTCGAAAAGTTTGTAAGTAGAAGCAATTTTTCCCATAGGTATCAACGTAAAAGCAAATAATGCGTGCAAACCCATTAGGGAAGAAATAAAAGCTCAGAATTTGAGGAAGAGGAGGAGGAGGAAGAGAAGGAGGTCAGGTGCTGCCGAAGGAAGAAGTGAGGGGAATCAAAAAAATCCAAAACTTTAAACTTAAAAAAAAAGAGGGACTCTGAGGTGGCGAGAAGGAGCATGCACCTACCATACACCCGGCGCGAGGCTGCCTCCCATACACTGCGCTGGTTCAATTGTGGTCATAAGCGGAGGATTACTGGTAATTCAAAATGATTGATGATAGAATGCAGATAATGGGTCCTTCAGGTTGGCTAGCACTCAACATATTAAAAAGGAAGAGCTAAGGATTTTTCTGAAGTACTAATGGTGTTTATGGCTAGATGAAAGCCTTCAGGCCATCTAGTTACTGATGTTGCCATACAGGAAAAGAAAATTTGAAGCTGCAAAGTTAGAATTATAGTAAGAACCTGACATGTAAGAAGTATTATCGCAAGAAAGCTCAACACAGCTACATATGAAATGCAACAACTGCAAAGTCACATTTTTAGGAATCGGTAAATTGAGTTGCACTGGAATAAGACACTTCATCCAAAAATCACATTGTTTATTACTCGAGAGATTTTAAAAAGGAAGAAGGAACAGTATTTTATGAATGAAGGTGAATATCCCAGGATAATATCGCAGGATTCAATCTGGGTCAGTCACTGGGACCAGAGGTTTTGTCTTCCGAGTTTTTGGACTTATATTGGATCCCACCCTAAGGTAACTTAGAAGTTCCAGAAGGTGGGCTGCAGCATAAGTTTGAAAGCTTGGAAGACAGAGCCTTTTTAATTAGCATTTTTAGAGATACAGATTAACAGAGTATTAACAACCCGAACCGGATCGCCTCCGGTTCTGGGTCCTATTCTTTTTAATATGTTTGTGAGTGACATAGGGGAAGGTTTGGTAGGGAAGGTTTGCCTATTTGCCGATGACTCTAAAGTGTGCAATAGGGTTGATATTCCTGGAGGGGTCTGTAATATGGTAAATGATTTAGCTTTACTAGATAAATGGTCAAAGCAATGGAAACTGCAGTTTAATGTTTCCAAATGTAAAATAATGCACTTGGGGAAAAGGAATCCTCACTCTGAGTATTGCATTGGCAGTTCTGTGTTAGCAAAAACTTCAGAAGAGAAGGATTTAGGGGTAGTGATTTCTGACAGTCTCAAAATGGGTGAGCAGTGTGGTCGGGCAGGTATAACAAGCAGGAAGAGGGAGATTGTGATCCCCTTATATAGAGCACTGGTCAGACCACATTTGGAGTACTGTGTTCAGTTCTGGAGACCTCACCTACAAAAAGATATTGACAAAATTGAACGGGTCCAAAGATGGGCTACAAGAATGGTGGAAGGTCTTAAGCATAAAACGTATCAGGAAAGACTTAATGAACTCAATCTTTATAGTCTGGAGGACAGAAGGAAAAGGGGGGACATGATCGAAACATTTAAATATGTTAAAGGGTTAAATAAGGTCCAGGAGGGAAGTGTTTTTAATAGGAAAGTGAACACAAGAACAAGGGAACGCAATATGAAGTTAGTTGGGGGAAAGATAAAAAGCAACATGAGAAAATATTATTTCACTGAAAGAGTAGTAGATCCTTGGAACAAACTTCCAGCAGACGTGGTTGGTAAATCCACAGTAACTGAATTTAAACATGCCTGGGATAAACATAGATCCATTGTAAGATAAAATACAGGAAATAGTATAAGGGCAGACTAGATGGACCATGAGGTCTTTTTCTGCCGTCAGTCTTCTATGTTTCTATGTTTCCTGAGAGCCCACTCCAAGAAGGTGCTAAAGCTCTCAAACAGGGAGCATGATATGGAGCAGCCCATGGGCAATGCTCTATCCATATAATAGCCACCCTCAAAGTGGAAACCCAGGAGCTCGAAACCATCCGGGTGTATGGGAAGGAGACTTAATGTCGCATTTACCCATCAGGGCTCCAACGCCACACTTCCTAACCATGGCCACCGCCGCGTGAAAAGACGCGTAGCGGACTGAACAGAGCTCATTTTATTTATGTCCGTTTCTTTTTCTCTTCTCTCTTTCTGTTCTGTTTTTTTTTCCTTAGCATTTATAATGTTTATACAAATTTACTGAAAGTTTAATACGAGTGTGTTTTGTGTTTGTTTTTTAAACTAGAAGAGAAGGAGGATTCAGCTATTATAAAATATGGGAGAACTTCTATAACTTTCTAAAAGAAAGAAAGAAAGGATAAAAGTAAAGAGACTTTCTTTTTCTCTTCTCTCTTATTTCTTTTTTCTGTTCTGTTTTTTTTCTTAGCATTTATAATGTTTATACAAATGTATTGAAAGTTTAATGTGAGTGTTGCTGTTTAGTGTTTTGTGTTTGTTTTTTAAACTAGAAGAGAAGGAGGATTCAGCTATTATAAAATATGGGAGAACTTCATTATTATTATTATTATTATTATTATTATTATTATTATTATTATTATTAATTAGATTTGTATGCCGCCCCTCTCCGTAGACTCGGGGCGGCTCACAACAATAACAAAGACAATGTAACAAATCTAATAATTTAAAAAACACTAAAAACTCCATTATTAAAAGCAAGCATACACACAAACATTCCATGTATAAACTATATAGGCCCCGGGGGAGATGTCTCGGTTCCCCCATGCCTGACGGCAGAGATGGGTCTTAAGAGCTTTACGAAAGGCAAGGAGGGTGGGGGCAGTTCTGATCTCCGGGGGGAGCTGGTTCCAGAGGGTCGGGACCACCACAGAGAAGGCTCTTCTGGGTCCCGCCGAACGACATTCTTTAGTCGACGGGACCCAGAGAAGGCCAACTCTGTGGGACCTAACTGGTCGCTGGGATTCGTGCGGCAGAAGGCGGTCTTGGAGATATTCTGGTCTGATGCCATGATACTAGTATGTATATGATACTAGTAAAAAAGAAAGAAGTAAAAGAAAGAAAGAAAGAAAGGAAGAAAGGAAGGATAAAAGTAAAGAAACTTTCTTTTTCTCTTCTCTCTTATTTGTTTTTGTCTTTCTTTTTTCTGTTCTGTTTTTTTCTTAGCATTTATAATGTTTATACAAATTTATTGAAAGTTTAATGTGAGTGTTGCTGTTCAGTGTTTTGTGTTTGTTTTTTAAAATTCAATTAAAAAATTTAAAAAGAAAAGGAGAAAAGGAGAAATTCAAATGCATGAACACCGACTTCTAAAAAAGAAGTTAATAAGGGAGATCTGTTCCCTGCTGCTATGCTACACTTGCTGTGGCAAACCTCTCAGGTAACAGGTGTCTAGTTCCCCAGTCAATGTACTAAATGATGACTTCATAGGGGTGGAGCCCAGTTACACTGTAAAGGTGGCACTCAGGTGAGCCAGGTAAGAAGCGAACTTATGCGGGTCTCTCCAGCACGTCAGCTGTTCCTCCAAGGAAGCTGATCCTGTTGCCCACGCAACAAGCAGACGCACCCCCTCGCTCCTAAGCTCCTCGTAGTAGTATTTTCCCAACCACCGGAGGGGAAAAAAAGAAGCACCAGCTTGGAAATGGAAACCAGGGATCCTACTGGAAAAGAAAGTGCAGGGGTCAGAAAAAAGAACCTGACCTTCCTCAAGCAGAGGTTGTACATGCTAGAGAGGAGGAAGACCGACACGGTGGTGGAAAGCGGCAACGGCGTTGCAGGAGACCACAACAGCAACTCTGCAACCTTGAGAAGGAGTCAGTCCGACAGGAGTGAATACAACCTGAAGTTACAAGGTAAAAATTGGGCAGGGGAGGGAAGGTGAAGGGAAAACCCAAGATGCTTTCCTTAGTCCAGCCGTCTCAAAAACAATGTGCAAGGATGGCAGGAATCATCCATATACAGTGGTCCCTCGATTTTCACGGGTTCGAACTTTGCGGAAAGTCTAAACCACGGTTTTTCAAAAATATTAATTAAAAAATACTTTGCGGGTTTTTTCCCCATGCCACGGTTTTTCCCACCCGATGACGTCATATGTCATCGCCAAACTTTTGTCTGCCTTTAATAAATATTTTTTTAAAATAAACTTTAATAAATAAACATGGTGAGTAATAATCTGAATTGTTGCTAAGGGAATAGGAAATTGCAATTTAGGGGTTTAAAGGGTTAAGGGAAGGCTTGTGACCCTGTTCACAGCCAAAAATAGTGTATTTACTTCCGCATCTCTACTTCACGGAAATTCGACTTTCGCGGGCGGTCTCAGAACGCATCCCCTGCGAAAATCGAGGGAACACTGTATTTAGTCCAGCCGTCTCAAAAACAATGCAATGATGGCAGGAATCATCCATATATTTATATATTATATTTTATATTATATTTTATTTATTTATTTATATATATTTATATATTTTTTGTTTTGTCAAGAACATATTGGTGGTATGCAAAGATATAGTAATATTCATATATATTTATTTTATTTATTAGATTTGTATGCCGCCCCCTCTCCTCAGACTCGGGGCGGCTCACAACAATAGTAAAACAGTGCACAATGGACAAATCTAATATTTTAAAAAATATCTAAAACCCCATTAATTTTAAAACATACAACACAAGCATACCATACATAAAACTATATAAGCCTGGGGGAGATGTCTCAATTCCCCCATGCCTGACGGCAGAGGTGGGTTTTAAGGAGTTTGCGAAAGGCAAGGAGGGTGGGGGCAATCCTAATCTCCGTGGGGGGAGCTTGTTCCAGAGGGTCGGGGCCGCCACAGAGAAGGCTCTTCCCCTGGGTCCCGCCAAGCGACATTGTTTAGTTGACGGGACCCAGAGAAGGCCAACTCGGTGGGACCTAACTGGTCGCTGGGATTCGTGCGGCAGAAGGCGGTCTCGGTGATATTCTGGTCCGATGCATGATACTAGAATGTATATGATACTAGTAAAAAAGAAACATTAGGACAGGGGACTGAAGGCACGCTGGTGCACTTATGCACGCCCCTTACTGAGCTCTTAGGAATATACTTGGAAACAATAGGAACATTTGAGTATTGCCCACAAGATCATATGCTGCAACGTCCTACCGGTCAATGACTACTTCAGCTTCAACCGCAATAACACAAGAGCACGCAACAGATTCAAACTTAATACGAACCGCTCCAAACTTGACTGTAAAAAATATGATTTCAACAATCAAATTATCGAAGCGTGGAACTCATTACCGGACTCAATTGTGTCAACCCCTAACCCCCAACACTTCTCCCTTAGACTCTCCACAATTGACCTCTCCAGGTTCCTAAGAGGCCAGTAAGGGGCGTACATAAGTGCACTGGTGTGCCTTTCGTCCCCTGTCCAATTGTCTTTCCTTTCTTTCACCTATCTTATATATTCTCTTCCTTTCATATATCCTCTCCTCTAAGTTCACCTTCACCCTCATTTATATTATCACATGGCTATTTTTCTTCCTATGTATTTGTGTATTGGACAAATGAGTAAATAAAGAATAAATAAATTTATATTAGAAATATTTATATTAGGAATATACTTGGAAACAATGATCAGGAGGAGATTCTACCTGGAAAATTCTTAACACAGCGAATACTTTTTTTATTGTTGTTTCAGAAAGAGCAATAAGATAGAAATACCATGAAAGGTACTTAGTTATCTCATTACACTGAAGGGAAGATTTTTAATTAAAGGCCACATTAAGTTTGTTTACAATTACACAATGCTTTAAAGCCACATTTTAGACAGGTGCGAAGAACCCTATTTTCAGTGCAGGGGAGAAAACGCGTTCTGCTTAAAAGGACTTTATGGGACAGGCTGCATGTGAAGTGAAATAATAGGAAAGAGAGAAACGTTTTGCTTCATTATTTTCACGTGTGGATCTTAAACAAGTGAAGTGAGAATATTGATTTTTCCAGGCTTAAATCCCTGGAGGCCATAAATGAAAAAAACTCTAATTTGTTATTCACAGAACAAGGCAAGTCCAACTCTAACTGCTTTACATTTAAAATAACTGCATGCAGGTGTGGCTGTATATATACACACATATTTATTTATTTATCATTTATCTATTTATCTATCTATCTATCTATCTATCTATCTATCTATCTATCTATCTATCTATCTATCTATTAGATTTGTATGCCGCCCCTCTCCGAAGACTCGGGGCGGCTAACAACAATGAAAAGACAATGTAAACAAATCTAATATTAAAAAACAATCTAAAAAACCCCAATTTAAAGAATCACTCATACATACAAGCATATCATGTATAAATTCTATAAGCCTAGGGGGAAGTGAAATTTCAATTCCCCCATGCCTGACGACATAGGTGGGTTTTAAGGAGCTTGTGAAAGACAAGGAGGGTGGCGGCAACTCTGATATCTGGGGGGAGCTGGTTCCAGAGGGTCGGGGCCGCCACAGAGAAGGCTCTTCTCCTGGGTCCCACCAAACGACATTGCTTAGTCGATGGGACCCGGAAAAGGCCAACTCTGAGGGATCTTATCGGTCGCTGGGATTCGTACGGCAGAAGGCGGTCCCGGAGATATTTTGGTCCGATGCCATGAAGGGCTTTATAAGTCATAACCAACACTTTGAATTTTGACCGGAAATTGATCGGCAACCAATGCAGACTGCGGAGTGTTGGCATAACATGGGCATACCTTGGGAAGCCCATGATTGCTCTCGCAGCTGCATTGTGCACGATCTGAAGTTTCCGAACACTTATATATACAGGTATATAGGTAGTCCTCGGTTTACAACTACAGTTGGGACCAGAATATTCATGGATAATTGACACTGTCATTGGATTTTTACCATAAAGGAATCACATTGTTGTTACCTGACTCTGGCTTCCTGCTTGGACTTTCCTTGTTGGAAAGTCCTTGAGAAGGTCATAAATGGTGATCACATAATTCCGAGACACTGCAACCATTGTAAACATGGCCAAATACAGTACTCAAATCACGATTGTATGACCATGGAAATGCCACAACAGCCACAAATGCATGGATTTATGTGTACATTTTTCAATGCCATTGTTTTATTTATTCATTCATTTGTCCAATACACAATACATATGGAAGAGAATAGACATGAAGTAATATATATAAAGATAATACGGAAAAATAGAGAAGAAGATATATGAAAGGAAGAAAATATATATGATATATGAGATAAAGGAAAGACAATTGGACAGGGGACGAAAGGCACACCAGTGCACTTATGTACACCCCTTACTGACCTCTTAGGAACCTGGAGAGGTCAATCGTGGATAGTCTAAGGGAGAAATGTTGGGGGTTAGGGGCTGACACTATTGAGTCCGGTAATGAGTTATACTTTTTACAGTCAAGTTTAGGGCAGTTAATATTAAGTTTGAATCTGTTGCGTGCTCTTGTGTTGTTGCGCTTGAAGGTGAAGTAGTCATTGACCGGTAGGACGTTGCAGCATATGATCTTGTGGGCAATGCTTAAATCGTGTTTTAGGCGCCGTTATCTTTGAATAATTAACCAAATGGTCATAAGTTGCTAAATCCCTGTAAAGTTGGGGGGGGGCGGGTTTCCTACTTTTAAAAGGGACTTTTCCTAATTAGAAACATAGAAACATAGAAGTCTGATGGCAGAAAAAGACCTCATGGTCCATCTAGTCTGCCCTTATACTATTTTCTGTATTTTATCTTAGGATGGATATATGTTTATCCCAGGCATGTTTAAATTCAGTTACTGTGGATTTATCTACCACGTCTGCTGGAAGTTTGTTCCAACGATCTACTACTCTTTCAGTAAAATAATATTTTCTCATGTTGCTTTTGATCTTTCCCCCAACTAACTTCAGATTGTGTCCCCTTGTTCTTGTGTTCACTTTCCTATTAAAAACCCTTCCCTCCTGGATCTTATTTAACCCTTTAATATATTTAAATGTTTCAATCATGTCCCCCCTTTTCCTTCTGTCCTCCAGACTAATTTTGTATGAGAAGGTTAGGCTAGATAAGAATAATTTTGGATTGCGGCCAGAATGGCTTAAATAATACTGCACCTGTAATTCACATTCCCTCTGCTGATGAAATGTAGGTTATAATGCTGAACAGGTTTGTAACCTTGCCCTAAAGCAACCTCACAGGAGCCTTTTAGTCCCAGTAAACAGTGGAATCTAGTGACAAACAATAGCCTGTGTGATATAAAACTCATCCTTTCCATTTTCAGAACCTTCCTATAGGACACAGGTTGTATTTCCCTATATGCAAAGGGATTGTATGGTATTGACAGAGCAATTAGGAAGAATTTTCCTGCGACAAAGCATTGCTAGATACTTCGTTTGTTAAGACTACTTTCTGGTTAGCTACAAAAGGATATTGGGAAATACGTTTTCTCCCCATTTCCAATTCCCGGCTTTAATCAATATATGCTACAGGTATTGTTTTATAGCAGAGGTCCCCAACCGTCGGTCCGCGGACCGGGACCGGGCCGTTGGGGTTTTCCAGCCGGTCCGTGGCGCCGCTGCCCTCCCGGCAGAGGACATTATGCAGGACAGGGTGGGGCGTCGGGCAGGGCGGGGAGAATCAGGAGGCTCCTTTGGCGGCTGGGGGCTGCCTGGCTTTGTGATTTTGGCTGGGGGGGAGTTAGGAAGGTCCTACTTCTCCCCCCCCCAGCCAAAAACTCAAAGCCTATCTGCTGGATACGGGCGATGGGTGGGACGAGCGGCGCGGAAGCCGGTGGCTGTGGCAGCTGCTGCAAGAGGCTTCCGCGCCGCTCTGTCCCACTCATCGCCCGTATCCAGCAGATAGGCTTTGAATTTTTGGCTGGGGGGTGGAGAAGTAGGACCTTCCTAACTCCCCCCCCAGCCAAAATCACAAAGCCAGGCAGCCCCCAGCCGCCAAAGGAGCCTCCTGATTCTCCCCGTCCTGTGGAGAAGTGTGGAGGGCTGTGTCACTAAGCTCCACCCCTCCATAACCCCACCCCCATATGACCAAAGCCCCGCCCCCCGGGCCGTGGAAAATTGGTCTAGCTTAAAGCCGGTCCCTGGTGCAAAAAAGGTTGGGGACCTCTGTTTTATAGGATCTATAGCAAATCCCAATAGTGGTAGAAAAGCAGGGGAAAAAGAGGAAAATAATGTACATTGTTCTTATATCTATATCTCAAAAGCACAAAACTTCCCTGAACTGCTTGCAAACAATACTTTCAGTAATCACCGGATAGTCCCAAAAACTGCCCTTCAGTTATTCTAGGTTTAACCATTTTATGTATATAATGACAGCAGAAAAGAGATGAAAAATAGGATATTTATTTATTTTATTTATTATTTTATTTATTATTTTATTTTATTTTTTATTTTTTTAAAATTTTATTTGTTTGTTTGTTTATTTGTTTGTTTATTTATTTATTTTATTATTTTATTTTTAATCCTGCCCTTCCCCTTAGACTCAGGGTGGCTTACAACATGTTAGCAATAGCACTTTTTAACAGAGGCAGCCTATTGCCTCCACAATCTGGGTTCTCATTTTATCCATCTCGAAAGGATGGAAGGCTGAATCAACCTTGAGCCGGTGATGAGATTTGAACCGCTGACCTGCAGATGTAGTAGTCAGCTTGCAGTAGTAGTAGTATTCAGCTTGCACCTGACTACTACAGATGTAGCAGTCAGGTGGCCTGCAGTACTTCGTGAGAAAATATTATTTGACTGAAAGAGTAGTAGATGCTTGGAACAAACTTCCAGCAGACGTGGTTGGTAAATCCACAGTAACTGAATTTAAACATGCCTGGGATAAACATAGATCCATCCTAAGATACCATACAGGAAATAGTATAAGGGCAGACTAGATGGACCAGGAGGTCTTTTTCTGCGTCAATCTTCTATGTTTCTATGTTTCACTCTATCCACTGCGGCACCTCGGCTCATGGATACAAATGACACAAGCAGCGGTGGGCTACGAGCCGGAACGCTAAATTGCGCTCACCGCCGTGGCTTGTAAGTTCTTGCTGGACCGGCGCAATTTTGCTGCTGCACCTGTGAAGGTAGAAAAATCGTGCAGGTAAAACCTCGCTGAAACACGGGCGCAAATTTGCTACCTCCACAGGTGCAGCAGCAAAATCGCGCTGGTCCTGCAAGAACCTACGAGCCGCGGCGGCGAGCGCAATTTAGCATTCCGGCTCATAGCCCATCGCTGGATACAATGCAATTCCTCCTCCATTCTACACATAAAGTAACTATAAGAATGGAAAAGGAGACCCTTTTGTTGAACCCTGTATGGGCATTTGCAATAAGCCATAATCTATTTTATTTGCTTTGATTTTAGAGTGATGTGTGACCCCAGCCACTACAGTTGATGGATTATGGCTTAATAGTACCGTCTTTCCCCGAAAATAAGACACTGTCTTATATTAATTTTTGCTCCAAAAGTTGTGCTACGTCTTATTTTCGGGGGGTGCCTTATATTTCTCAAATAAGACAAATTCACAGGCAGAAAAGCTGACACCCCCCAAAGAAAGTGTACCATACGGTACACTGATTACGGTACAGTACCTGTCAGTATGGCACACATACACACACACAAACGACGGCACTTATATGGTACAACAGTATACTCCCGCTATTGCAGCTTCCGGCCACCAGAGGAGCTACAGTCTACGCACTGTAGTGGAGACTGTAATGGCGGTGAGACTGCAGCAGACTGTGTCTGCTGTACTGGACGGTACAAAGCGATGGAAGGGGCCAGCAGGGGAAGCCACATTATTACGGTACCGCTATGAACAGCTTTGAATGGTACCATATGTTTTTCCATCGTACCGTATGTAAACTTGACTACGCCTTATTTTCGGGGGTGCCTTATATTAGCAAATTCTGCAAAACCTCTGACATTCATTCATTCATTTATTTATTTATTTATTTATTTATTTATTGGATTTGTATGCCGCCCCTCTCCGTAGACTTGGGGCAGCTAACAACAATGATAAAAAACAACATGTGACAATCCAATTAATAAAACAACTAAAAACCCTTATTATAAAACCAAACATACACACAAACATACCATGCATAACTTGTAATGGCCTAGGGGGAAGGAATATCTTAACTCCCCCATGCCTGGCGGCATAAGTGAGTCTTGAGTAGTTTACGAAAGACAGGGAGGGTGGGGGCAGTTCATGCCTTACTTTCGGGGTACGTCTTATTTTCGGGAAAACAGGGTATATGTGAATGAGGCTAACAGGGTTAGAACAATGTGGAAACTTAATTCTTATCAGTATAACTAGTTATTTAAAATATTTTGAGTCCCTGAAGCGAAATCACAGAATTTGTTCAGTTTCTAGTCAGGCCTACCGGTGAAAAACTTGCCCTAAGCCACTTTTATCGGATTATCTGATATAGACTTAGTTCTCCTCACTGCTTTTGCTCTCAGCCCCTCCCGTGGGATTTCCTCGGAGTAGTAAATCTATTGTGGCTGGACTTTCACAACCAAATAACCTCTGGATAATGTTAGTTGGTCGGACTCATTCAGCCGCCTGGTTTATATAGCACAATATATGTAAATGATTCTAACCAGGTTTGACAACATTCTCAGCTTCATGGTACGGGTCGCACAGGGAGAACTGAACCCAACATTTCTGTTGCTGAGTAAAACAGTTGTTACATGGGGCTACCTTTGAAAAGTGTTTGGAAACTTCAGATCGTGCAGAACGCAGCCGCGAGAGCCATCGTGGGGCTCCCTAGATTCGCCCATGTTTCTTCAACACTCCGTGGCTTGCATTGGCTGCCAATCATTTTCCGGTCACCATTCAAAGTGTTGGTCATGACCTTTAAAGCCCTACATGGCATTGGACCAGACTACCCCCGGAACCGCCTGCTACCGCACAAATCCCACGACCGATAAGGTCCCACAGAGTTGGCCTTCTCCGGATCCCGTCGACTAAACAATGTTGTTTGGCGGGCCCCAGGGGAAGAGCCTTCTCTGTGGCGGCCCCGGCCCTCTGGAATCAACTCCCTCTGGAGATTAGAATTGCCCCCACCCTCCCTGTCTTTCGTAAACTACTCAAGACTCATTTATACCGCCAGGCATGGGGGAGTTGAGATATTCCTTCCCCCTAGGCCATTACAAGTTATGCATGGTATGTTTGTGTGTATGTTTGGTTTTTATAAATAAGGGTTTTAGCTGTTTTACTATTGGATTGTCACATGCTGTTTTATCATTGTTGTTAGCCGCCCCGGGTCTACGGCATACAAATCCAATAAATTATTATTATTATTATTATTATTATTATTATTATTATTATTATTATTATTATTTAATTAATTAAGTGAATTTGCCTCATTTTTTGCCATAGTTATTAAGTGAATCACTGCAGTTGTTAAATTAGTAACACAATCACTAACAATTCTGACTGCTTGTCAGAAGATTGTAGGTGATCCCATGAGCAATTTAAACAGGAACTGAATCTACTAGAGTTAGTAAAATAACACAATGGATTACTTGAACAGCTTTCTTCCTTAAGCCAATGTTTGCATAAGGCAGGACTTTTTTTGTGTTATTTGTCGCCTGGATGGATGCATAGTAGTCCTTTTTATATTAGTTTCCATTCATTATGGCTAAGGCTCCTATAAATTAATTATATATATATTTACTTATATTGATTAATGCCCCAACCCTGTCGGAATATAAACCTCTGGAATGACTGGTTGTTGTTCTGAATGGACCGAGTTACAAATAGGAATATAGCAGGGCATACAATGCTTATGTAAATATTTGTTGACCTTTATAACTTCCTTTTTCATGTTAAAAGCTCTATTCAGATGTCATTCTCTTGGAGATTTACATAATCATAGTTAATTAAATTGGTTAGTATTTTTGAAAGCCTAAAAACTGTTTTTTTTAATAGGGTAGGAAATACTTATATTGTATAACTAAGCTCCCTGTCAAGACGGATCCTTAAATATCCTCTTAATCAAATAGATATACAGCTATCCCTCGATTTTCGCGATCTCGTTCTTCGCGAAACGCTATATTGCGATTTTTCCCACCCGATGACGTCACTCTCTTCCTTCCTTTCTAATCTTTCTTTCTCTCTCTCTTTCTCTATCTTGCTTCTTCCTCTCTCACACTCTCTTCCTCCCTCTCTCATCTCTTTCTTTCCTTCTCTCTCTTTCTCTATCTCTCCCCCTCTTGTTGGCGGGCGGCGGGCGGGCGAGCGGGGGCATCAGCGAGGAAGACCCAGGGAAGGTTCCTTCGGCCGCCCAGCAGCTGATCTGCTGGGCGGCCGCAGCAGCAGCGAGCAGACGAAGATCGGGGCTTCCCCGCTGCCCACGCAAAGGGGAAACCCCGATCTTCGTCTGCTCGCTGCTCCTGCGCTGCCGAGCAGATCAGCTGCTGGGCGGCCGCAGCAGCAGCGAGCAGACAAAGATCGGGGTTTCCCCGCCGCCCACGCAAAGGGGAAACCCCGATCTTCGTCTGCTCGCTGCTACTGCGCTGCCGAGCAGATCAGCTGCTGGGCGGCCGAAGGAACCTTCCCTGGGTCTTCCCCGCCGCCCACGGAAACTCCACCATCTGCGCATGCGCGACCATGAAAAAAGGGTGCGCATGCGCAGATGGTGTTTTTACTTCCGCAACCCTACATCGCGAAAAATCGATTATCGCGAGAGGTCTTGGAACGGAACCCTCGCGATAATCGAGGGATCACTGTACTATAGCTTAATAATGGTACAAAATGAGATGTTAAGATTTTTTTTTTTTAAAAACCCAATGATTATGACTTGAAGTTTGATTTTGAAACAATGTATCATCTATTTATACATCTTCCACTCTGTCATCAATCTTAACTTGATGCAACAGTGGGGACCATGGGAATGAGTGTGGTTACATATGGTTTTATTTTTAGATTAGTTTTATAATTGGGCTTTAGAATTGTTTTTGCATTGCTTTTATATGTTGCTTTATATGCTGGCGGGTCCCAGGGGAAGAGCCTTCTCTGTGGCGGCCCCGACCCTCTGGAACCAGCTCCCCTCTGAGATTAGAACTGCCCCCACCCTCCTGGCCTTTCATAAACTCCTTAAAACCCACCTCTGCCGTCAGGCATGGGGGAACTGAGATAACTTCCTCAGGCCTATATTGTTTATTTATGGTACGTTGTGTGCTTGTTTTTTAAATCATGGGTTTTTAGTTTTAATTATTAGATTTGTATTGTACATTGTTTTTTCTATTACTGTTGTGAGCCGCCCCGAGTCTACGGAGACAAACAAATAAATAAATAAATAAATAAATAAACAAACCAACAAACAAAGCCTAAAGCTTCGGAGAAGGATGGCAAATATGTCAGATAGATAGATAGATAGATAGATAGATAGATAGATAGATAGATAGATAGATAGATAGATAGATAGATAGATAGATAGATAGATCAGTGTTTCCCAATCTTGGCAACTTGAAGATATCTTGACTTCAACTCCCAGAATTCCCCAGGCAGCATTCGCTGGCTGGGGAATTCTGGGAGTTGAAGTCCAAATATCTTCAAGTTGCCAAGGTTGGGAAACACTGAGATAGATAGATAGATAGATAGATAGATAGATAGATAGATAGATAGATAGATAGATAGATAGATAGAGATCATTTTAATTATGTATTCTTTAAAATGCAGTACAAGGAAGGCAACTTACCTTACTTTTTAACTTATAATATATAATAAATACACAACTATGAAGCCTTTTGTGAATAGTCAGATAAACAATTTTATTTATTTACTTAAATTGATTAACTCCAGCCACTGAAAGATTTTGACCTTGTGGCTCAGGAGAGGTGGAGACTGAGGGACCCATGCTCCTGAGATGCTCCTTTTACACTGACATTAGGAGAAAGCATATTCTACCACTTATTGAGGGATATCCTGGCCGCTCAGACGCTGCCTATCTCCGGTGGTTGCTTGGGGATGAGCAGGCCAGGATTACGGCACAGGTGACCAGATTCACATCAGAAGTATTCACGATAAGGATATTATTTTCTTTTTTAATATTTTTTTTAATTGGATTATTTTCCAATATTCCAGAAAACATTCATTTAATCATTAAAAAGAATCTAAAGTCAAGGAATGGAAATCAAATATTTTCTGTAAAAGTTGGGTGCCTTTTTCACAGCTACTTGCAATATAGCTACTTAAACAAAAAACCCTGGAGTTTTGGATTATTTAAATAGGTATCGGTTGATAGAGTTGATAATAGTTGAACAGTCTCAAATTCTCTAGCGGTTTGTGCAAGGTTATACTGACTATAATGTTTCTTTGCTTGAAATATATGGGAAATCTGATACTGAGGGGAAACTCTCAGATGGCATAAATTTCAGCATTTTCTTTTGAAGGGAGTCAGATACAAGGGAACTATTTATTTATTTATTTTGTCCAATACACACTGAGGGTTTTAGTGGGTATATATCTATATACACATAATAAAATACATGATGAAGGTTATAGAGGAGATACTCATAGTAAAATATATCTAAGAAAGAAGAGAAGAGAAGATATAGGAATAAAACATATCAATGAAAGAATAGAAAAAGAGATATAGGAATAGAAGAAAGGTATAGGAGATATAGGAGAGCAATAGGACAGGGGACAGAAGGCACTCTAGTGCACTTGTACTCGCCCCTTACTGACCTCTCAGGAATCTGGATAGGTCAACCCTAGATAATCTAAGGGTAAAGTGTTGGGGGTTTGGGGACGACACTATGGAGTCCGGTAATGAGTTCCACGCTTCGACAACTCGGTTACTGAAGTCATATTTTTTACAGTCAAGTTTGGAGCGGTTAATATTAAGTTTAAATCTGTTGTGTGCTCTTGTGTTGTTGTGGTTGAAGGTGAAATAGTCGCCGACAGGCAGGACGTTGCAGCATATGATCATATTTTTAGTTATACTGTATAGTTATATAGTTATATTTACAGCAGCATGAGGCTTACAACTTTAGCCTGATGATGGTGAATGTGATTTCACCGAAACGTCGCATAGACACTCAAAATATTACACGGGGCAAAATCCTAACTCAGAACAATCTACATATGGTGTATTGAAGGAACATCACAGCTCATATTTTTGCCTCTCGGCCCAACCCAGAACCATTTCCAAGGCAGTTAATTTTATTGATAGCCGACAATTCTATCTGTATGTGTCACGGGGGTTTTGTGGGTTTTTTTTGCTGATTTTGAAAATGAAGGGAGACTAGGATAGATCTATTTCAGCCTTATTTTGGCCTCATCAGCTAGCCATACCTTCACTGGGACTTGAACCTGCAACCTTTGCCTTGTAACTATATGTATATAGTTCAAAGCACCAAATCATTAATGTTAATCAGCAAATATAAGCCATGAAAACTGATTTTTCTGTAAACAATGTGTCTTTCCCCCCAAAAAAAATGGCTAGACAGATATATCTACCTTTTCACATATATTTTCAAATATTAAGTAATCAAAGGAGTCTACCGTTTGTTTTTTTTAAAGGTCTTTGCATACTTTAAAAGCGACCTGGAAACTGTTTGCTTTGGACTGGAAGTATATTTCTCTTTTACTAATTCCTCTTTTTAAAAGAGTAGAAAATCCACACCCTTACTATTTCTCCTCTGTAGAAGCCTTCCCTCCGGGTCTATCTGAGCTCTTTTCATCCCTAAGATAAATCTCTCAGGTGGATTCCCACCTGGCAAACCACTTGCCCTCCCCTGCCCTTTGTCATCTCCTTGCTCAGATATACCCCTCTTCCTTTGAACCGGGTAAGAAAAATGTCATGAATGGCTTTGTTATTAAAACCTAGCCTGACTCCTGACACAAAGCTTTCTTTATGTTTCCCCGAGGCTTCTTACTTGCAATGTTTCTTCCTCCAGGGAGAGGTTGACAGGCAGGTAACCTGGCACCTCCAAGGACAAGCAAGCTGAGCTCTTGTATTTCACAACAGAAGGTGGCCGCAACTAATCTCACCTTCTTCCAGGGTTTTCTGCTGAGAACACAAAGGAGAGAGAGGTGGTTTAGTGTTTTGCATTTGCAATAGGCATTCGGAGACATTTGTCCAAATTTCATATGAGTCAAAAAGAGGGGTGGAAAAATATTGACTGACCCCTGGCATCCTGGACATAAAGTGTTCCAACTCCTACCCTCAAAACGTCGCTACAGAGCACTGCAAGACAACTAGACACAAGAACAGTTTTTTCCCCCGAAGGCCACCACTCATGTTGCTTTTGATCTTTCCCCCAACATACACACAAACATACATGGTATGTTTGTGTGTATGTTTGCTTTTAATAATGGGGTTTTAGCGTTTTTTAAATTATTAGATTTGTTCTTACATTGTTCTTGTTCTTGTTGTGAGCCGCCCCGAGTCTACGGAGAGGGACTGCATACAAATCTAATAAATAAACTAACTAACTAACTAACTAACTAACTAACTAACTAACTAACTAACTAACTAACTAACTAACTTCAGATTGTGTCCCCTTGTTCTTGTATTCACTTTCCTATTAAAAACACTTCCCCCCTGAACCTTATTTAACCCTTTAACATATTTAAATGTTTCAATCATGTCCCCCCCCTTGACTCTGTAAACTGCTTAATGAGGGCTGTAAAGCACTGTGAAGCAATATTTATTTATTTATTCAATTGATTTATTTATTAAATATTTATTTATTTATTCAATAAATCAATAATTTATTCAATTATTCCATTGAGGACCTGTATACTACATGAGTCAAAAAGAGGGCGGGGAAAATATTTACTGACCCCTCGCATCCTGGACATAAACTGTTTCAACTCCTACGCTCAAAACGTCGCTGCAGAGCACTGCAAGACAACTAAACACAAGAACAGTTTTTTCCTGAACGTCATCACTCTATTAAACAAATAATTCCCTCAACACTATCAGACTTTTTACTAAATCTGCACTTCTATTTCTACTAGTTTTTCTCATCATTCCTATCATCCTTTTCCTCCCACTTAGGACTGTATGGTTGCAAAATTTTATTTTATTTATTTGTTTGTTTGTTTGTTTGTTTTGTCCAATACACAATAATACACAATGAAGGTTATAGTGGATATAGTAGAGAAGAAATACAAGATATAGGAGAGACTATAGGACAGGGGACGGAAGGCACTCTAGTGCACTTATGTACGCTCCTTACTGACCTCTTAGGAATCTGGATAGGGCAACCGTGGATAGTCTAAGGGTAAAATGTTGGGGGTTAGGAGATGATACTACAGAGTCCGGTAATGAGTTCCACGCTTCGACAACCCGATTACTAAAGTCATATTTTTTACAGTCAAGTTTGCAGTGATTAATATTAATCTTGAATCTGTTGTGTGCTCTTGTGCTGTTGTGGTTGAAGCTGAAGTTGTCTTTGACAGGCAGGACATTGCAGCATATGATCTTGTGGGCAATACTTAGATCATGTTTGAGGCGTCATAGTTCTAAGCTTTCAAGACCCAGGATTGTAAGCCTAGTTTCGTAGGGTATTCTGTTTCGAGTGGAGGAATGAAGGGCTCTTCTTGTGAAGTATCTTTGAACATTTTCAAGGGTGTTAATGTCTGAGATGCGATATGGGTTCCAAACAGATGAGCTGTATTCAAGGATGGGTCTGGCGAAATTATTTTTTTTAAAAGCATATCTTGTGAACATCCCCGCTGACTTACTTTCAAATGTTTAATTTATGCAATACAAAACAAGGCCTTCTCTTTGACAATAGCTGTTTCTCCTTTACATTACTTGTGCTTTATAAACTAGTATATAAATTATAAAGTAACAAATTCTCTGTGTGTCCAATCACACTTGGCCAATAAAGAATTCTATTCTCTATCTATCTCTATTCTAATATAAATAAAATATTTTTATGTGCTAAAAAATATGCATTCAAATTGGAGGGGAAACAATAAATAGTATGGAAGGAGAAAGAGAAACAGCAATATTGATAATATTAATTCAGGTGGATAAACCTGAGTGTTCATTTCACTTAATGAAGACTAAAGTGTTAAGTCCGAGCAAGTGTATAAAAATAATATTGACTATCCTGAGAATTGTTTCAAATTATTAGAGCAGAAAGATCAGTATGACATTAGAAGATAAGATTAGCTTTCATTTCGTGTTCAGATAGTCCTCATTTAGCAATTACAATTGGGACTGATCACTTGATTGTTAAGTGAAGCGGGCATTAAGTGAAACAACAAATGTCCTGTGATCTTATTTCAGCTTTCCTTTGCAGATATGTGAGAGTTGTAAATGTGACAATTGGTCATAAAGTTTGTTTTTTTTTATCATTGTTACAAGAGCAAAGTATCACTAAATGAGGGGGTCATAAAATGAGGACCAGCTGTTTCTTTAATTCAGAAACATCTGTTTTGTTCACATGAAAGTTCCTATTGAGTATATATAGTCAAACCATGTTTTATGGTATGACACCCGAGTAGTTAGGATTCCACAATGTGTTATGCCATAATTATGGTCAGTGAGTTGAATCTTGATGAATCTAATCAAAGAAAAGCAGAGTAGAGCTTAGTGCTATAGTATGTTTAAACTAAGGCAATAAACATATTTGCATACAATGCTAAATCCAAGCTTACAATTCTAGGTTTAGAAAGCTTAGAATTACATCGTCTTAAAACACAACCTAAGCATACCCCATAAAATCATTTGCTGCAACGTTCTTCCTGTCAACGACTACTTCATCTTCAACCACAACAACACATGAGCACACAACAGATACAAACTTAAAGTAAACTGCTCTAAACTCGACTGCAGGAAATACGACTTTAGTAACCAAGTAGTTGGTGCATGGAACTCTCTACCAGACTCTGTAGTATCATCACCTAACCCCCAAAAACTTTACTCTTAGACTATTCACTCTTGATCTCTCCCAATTCCTAAGAGGTCAATAAAGGGCGTGCATAAGTGCACCAGAATACTTTCCAGTCCCTGTCCTAATGTTTCTCTTTTACTAATATCATGCATATAAATATTATATGTTTGTATATCACCAATACGTATTTGACGAATGAATGAATGAATGAATGAATGCATGAATGAATGAATGAAAGTAAGCTACTACATCACTTTCATGACCATTGATAGAATATCAGCTGCAAACTTATAGATTTGTGTGCCCATGTGCAGCTGTTCCTTTGCGTAAGTCATTTAGCCCTAAACAAGTTGTTAACCTGTTCTTAAAACATAAGCTTGTTTGTTTGTTTACAGAAAAGATGGCACCCCATACAGGATCTGTAGGACCAGTTGGTTTACCTCTGGAAACCGAAGAACAACTGATTAAGCGAATGATGGCCAGGAGGCAAAAGATAATTGCAGAAATACTTCAAACAGAAAGAGATTATCTTAGTGATCTGGAACTCTGCATCAGAATAGTGGTTGAGCCATTGAAAAAAAGGCAGGTAAGGATGTTTTGGTCCTTCCCTCCTTCCTTCCTTCCTTCCTTCCTTCCTTCCTTCCTCCCTCCCTCCCTCCCTCCCTCCCTCCCTCCCTCCCTGCTCCTTTTCTACCTTTATCTGAGAAAAGCAAAGAAGCTGGATGCAATTGCTAGCTTAGTTTCAGGTCCAATTCAAACTGTTGGTCATTATGTTGGTCTTAGTCTAGAATTAAGACGCCTTAAACAAGATCTAAGTATTGCCCACAAGATCATATGCTGCAATGTCCTGCCCGTCGGCGACTACTTCAGCTTCAACCACAACAACACAAGAGCACACAACAGATTTAAACTTAATATTAACCGCTCCAAACTTGACTGTAAAAAATATGACTTCAGTAACCGAGTTGTCGAAGTATGGAACTCATTACCGGACTCCATAGTGTCATCCCCAAACCCCCAACACTTTACCCTTAGATTATCTACGGTTGACCTATCCAGATTCCTAAGAGGTCAGTAAGGGGCAAGTACAAGTGCACTAGAGTGCCTTCCGTCCCCTGTCCTATCGCTCTCCTATATCTCCTATACCTTTCTCCTATTCCTATATCTCTTCTTCTATTCTTTCATTGATATGTTCTATTACTATATCTTCTTTTCTATTTTTTCATAGATATATTTTATTATGAGTATCTCCTCTATAACCTTCATCATGTATTTTACTATGTGTATATAGATATATACCCACTAAAACCCTCATTGTGTATTGGACAAAATGAATAAATAAAATAAAATAAATTATCTTGAAAGCCCTTTATGACATGGGTCCAGGAGCTCTGAAGAACTAGCTTACTCCATAAGTCGCCGCACTCATTCTACTGAAAAGATACTACTTCGGATCGTGTCGGTCAAACAATTTTGGCTGGTGGGGTCCATTAGAAAGAGAACCTAGTTGTGTTTACAAGATAAATGAAGCATAAACTAGGTGATTGAATTTTACTTAGTGTGATGTGTGATAAACTTAGTGATGAGCCCTTCACTCCTCCACTCGAAACAGAACACCCTACGAGACTAGACTTTCAATCCTGGGCCTAGAAAGCTTAGAACTAAGATGCCTCGAACATGATCTAAGTATTGCCCACAAGATTATATGCTGCAACGTCCTGCCTGTCGGCGACTACTTCAGCTTCAACCACAACAACACAAGAGCACACAACCGATTTAAACTTAATATTAACCACTCCAAACTTGACTGTAAAAAATATGACTTCAGTAACCGAGTTATCGAAGCGTGGAACTCATTATCTGACTTCATAGTGTCATCCCCAAACCCTCAACACTTTACCCTTAGATTATCTACGGTTGACCTATCCAGATTCCTAAGAGGTCAGTAAGGGGCGAGTACAAGTGCACTAGAGTGCCTTCCGTCCCCTGTGCTATTGCTCTCCTATATCTCCTATATCTCCTATAACTTTCTTCTATTCCTATATGTCTTTTTCTATTCTTTCATTTATATGTTTTATTCCTATATCTTCTCTTCTTTCTTAGATATATTTTACTATGAGTACTGTATATCCTCTATAACCTTCATTATGTATTTTACTATGTCTATACCCACTAAATCCCTCATTGTGTATTGGACAAAATCAATCAATAAATAAATAAACTTACGGTTCAGTCAGTTGTGTGTATACAGGAACCCAAATTGAGAAAGAGAATATTCAGTTAATTGGTGGTATGTCATGCGAAATACATGTGTGCATATAATTCCTCTGCTACATGAGTTGTAATAGGTGCCAGTTTGCTTCCTGGTCGAATTCAAAGCATTTAATGGCAAGGGACCAAGTTACCTGAGGAACATATTGTCCCAACTACATCAATCTATCCCACCCAGTCAAGCAGGGAGGTCATGTGTCGAATCCCATTAGTCAAGGAGTTTGAACTGGCAGAACAGCAACCGAGTTGTCCAAGCGTGGAACTCATTACCTGACTCAGTAGTGTCAACCCCTAACCCCCAACATTTTTCCCTTAGACTCTCCACGATTGACCTCTCCAGGTTCCTTAGAGGTCAGTAAGGGGCGTGCATAAGTGCACCAGTGTGCCTTCCGTCCCCTGTCCAATTGTCTCTCCTTATCTTTTCTTATCTTTTTCTTATCTTTTCTTCCTTTCAAATATGTTCACCTATACTTTTATATTTTTTCTTCTATTCTTTTCTTTGTTTGTATTATTACATATCTATTCTCTTCAATGTGTATTATGTGTTGGAAAAAATAAATAAATAAATAACATGGGGCTGTTGTTTTGCTTGAAAAATGAATGTTTTTATTATTGTTGTGAGCCGCCCCGAGGCTTCGGAGAGGGGCGGCATACAAATCTAATAAAATAAAATAAAATATCTTCTAGAGCAGTGTTTTTCAATCAGTGTGCCGTGGCACACTAGTGTGCCGTGAGACATGGTCAGGTGTGCCGTGGGGAAATTAGACATGGGTCCCCAAACTACCATTCCTGCCAGGATATCCCTTTTGGGTTCAATGAAACAGACCCAGGTTTCACACTTAGTGAGTATAAATACAATTAGAAACTATATTATTAACTATATGTATAATATGTACTGCGTTAGAGTGTCATTTTGTGTCATTTTGGTTGGTGGTGTGCTCCAGGATTTTGTAAATGTAAAAAATATGCCACGGCTCAAAAAAGGTTGAAAACCACTGATGTAGAGCAGTGTTTTTCAACCAGTGTGCCGCGGCACACTAGTGTGCCGTGAGACATGGTCAGGTGTGCCGCGAAGCTCAGAGAAAGAAAGAAAGCAGGAGAGAGAGAAAGAGAAAGAAAGCAAGAGAGAGAGAGAGAGAAAGCAAGAGAAAGAGCGCGCGAGAGAGAAAGAGAACAAGAGAGAGAGAAAGAGAGAAAGAGAACAAGAGAAAGAAAGAGAGAAAGAAAGAGAGAGAAAGAAAGAGAGAGAGAGAAAGAGAGGGAGGGAAGGAGAGAGAGAGAAAGACATAGAGGGAGGTAGGGAGGGAGAGAGAAAGAGCAAAAAAGAGGAAGGAAGGAAGGAAGGAAGAGAAAGAAAGAGGGATGGAGAGAGAGAAAGAAAGAGGAACGAAGGGAGAGAAAGAGGGAGAGAAAAATAGAGCGAAAGGGAGGAAGAGAGAGAATTTTTTTGTCCAAACTTTTTTTAGCCCTCCCCGCCCCGCTCAATGTGCCCCAGGGTTTCGTAAATGTAAAAAATATGCCACGGCTCCAAAAAGGTTGAAAACCACTGATGTAGAGTACCCTTCTGAGCAAAAAGTGTTGATTGACACTAGTAGCATTCCATTTTTTCATCAGTTTTTGCCCATTGTTTTGGTTTTATTAGATTGCTCGACTTGACGTGGACAGCTTATTTAGCAACATTGAATCGGTCCATGAAATATCATCCAAGCTGTTGTCATTGTTGGAAGAAGCAACGTCAGATGTGGAACCAGCCATACAAGTAATTGGTATGTTGTTGGCTTCCTGAATTCTACAGTGCTAACCGTGGCAATAACAACACTTGTAATAACAATGCTGTGATAATTTGCCCATTGCCCCAACCAGAGTCTATTTTTCCAAACTACCATTCCAAGCAGTGTGCAAATGAAAGATGGCGAATCAGGACCATAATCAGCTGGAAACATCATCTCTCTCCCGGCTTAATTCAGGTGTTAACAGCTCCTATCAGACTTTCTTATTGATGCTCTTCCTGCAGCATATAATTGTACTAACTGGGTCAAATATCTTTTATTTGGGCGAGCCCTGGCCCGAGGTAGCTCTAACAAACTTTGTCATTACTAGGCCCTTCTGGATTTGTCAGGCTGGAAACAGTAGCCCTGGTTGTCAATCAGTGTTTGAGAGCAGAGATATCCACTTGTGGGGGCGTAAAAAGCTAACACATAGCACAGAGACAGTGAAGGGTGTGGGCGTGCCTTATTTTGTGGGTGGGGCTTGCCAGCCTTATGATCAGGTGGGAGTGGCTTGATCATATGACAGGGGATGGCTTAAAGATCACGTGACTGGCTTAAAGGTGGCCAATTTAACGTCATTCACGTCAAGGGGTTTGGGTTAGGGTTAGAGTTAGGGGACCTGGCCTGGCCTCACCTCAAAGAGGTTAAATAAGGTCCAGGAGAGAAGTGTTTTTAATAGGAAAGTGAACACAAGAACAAGAGGACACAATCTGAAGTTAGTTGGGGGAAAGATCAAAAGCAACATGAGAAAATATTATTTTACTGAAAGAGTAGTAGATCCTTGGAACAAACTTCCAGCAGATGTGGTTGGTAAATCCACAGTAACTGAATTTAAACATGCCTGGGATAAACATATGTCCATCCTAAGATAAAATACAAAAAATAGTATAAGGGCAGACTAGATGGACCATGAGGTCTTTTTCTGCCGTCAGTCTTCTATGTTTCTATACAATTTCCCTATCTATTTACTATTACTATGTACATTGTGTTTTGTGTTGTGAGCCGCCCCGAGTCTTCAGAGAGAGGGGCGGCATAAATATCTAATAAATTAATTACTAAGCATCCAAGATATACTATTTAATTCTATGTATATATGGCATATCTGTACATATATATTACACGCAGGCACACAAAAATATACATTATCTACTATATAAACTGTTTGTGTATGTACACATACACAGCTCTTCTAAAATCATACATAATCAATCTCATTTACTGTGATAGGAAAAACATACCCAGAACCCAGAAGGGAGCCACCCCGAGTTTTCGGAGCAGGCCAGCATACAATTCTAATAGATGGATGGATGGATGGATGGATGGATGGATGGATGGATGGATGGATGGATAGATAGATAGATAGATAGATAGATAGATAGATAGATAGATAGATAGATAAGAGAGAGAGAGAGTGTGTGAGAGAGAGATATAATAGATAGATAGATAGATAGATAGATAGATAGATAAGAGAGAGAGAGAAATAGATAGACAGACAGATAGATAGATAGATAGATAGATAGATGAGAGAGAGAGAGAGATAATAGATAGATAGATAGATAGATAGATAAGAGAGAGAGAGAGAGTGTGAGAGAGTGAGAGAGAGAGAGAGAGATAATAGATAGATAGATAGATAGATAAGAAAGAGAGAGTGAGAGAGAGAGAGAGAGAGAATAGATGGATAGATAGATAGATAGATAGATAGATAGATAGATAGATAGATAGATTCAAAATTTTTCCACCAATTCTGTACCTGACCAAATTTTTACTACCGGTTTCGCATACCTGACTGTACCCCTAGGAGTCCATCACTACACAGAGGTCTTCAAACATGGCAACTTTAAGACTTGTTTGAAGACCTCTGACATAGCAGAACTCTTATCTGGGGCTGAAACAAATGGGTGGTATTTTGCACTGCTAACCTGTCATTTTCCTTTTTTTTTTAACCTCCTGCTCAGGATGTGGCTATTGAGAGCTGTGTTTCATATTACTTGGCTTTCAAGCATGCTATGAAATGGAGAGGATTGTTTTTGTAGCTCTTTTTCTTAAGAGGATATGCAAACAGATCGATTGACTGGCTCTAGGAGTTTCCAAGATACATGTGACTGGATGGTGTTATTTAACCCTTTTCAAATTAACCTCCCCTCCCCAGAGATGAGTTGTATTGCTCTAACTACACTCTAAACCTCCACTAACCCTGAATATTTATTAGATTATATTTTGGTTTTCATTTAGGAGCTCAAAGTAGCTTACAGTCCTGGTGTATTTCCATACCTAAGACTGAGCTTGAATTTTATTTATTTTTATTTATTTGTTTTGTCAAGTACTGGTTCTGCTTAGGAAAAAAAAGGAGAAAGCTGCATACGGAGAGGGGCGGCATACAAATCTAATAAATAATAATAATAATAATAATAATAATAATAATAATAATAGGAACATCTTCATACAGATTAAAACAAGGGCTTTAAAAGTTTCCCAAATTGTGCTTTATTTAATGTCATATAAAGCAAACATAACTGACCTTCCATATATTTCTGAATTTAACCTAATATTCCTCACAATGTCTCATTTCACCTGAGTTTTTTTATTGTTTGGGTTTGGGTTTTTTTTTTTTTTTCCTATGAATGCAAAAGCTAAATAACTTGATTTTTTCAGTTGGCCATCATTTATAATATAATGTAATTCAATATACAGTGGTAGACTTTAAGAGAAACCCTTCCACCCTTCCACCTCTCACAATACTAGACAACACAGTATCAACAGTAGAGACCTTCAAATTTCTAGGTTCTATCATATCTCAAGACCTAAAATGGTCACCTAACATCAAAAACATCATCAAAAAAGCACAACAAAGAATGTTCTTTCTGCGCCAGCTCAGGAAGCTCAAACTGCCCAAGGAGCTGCTGATTCAGTTCTACAGAGGAATCATTGAGTCTGTCATCTGCACCTCTATCACTGTCTGGTTTGGTGCTGCAACCCAACAGAACCGACACAGACTTCAGAGGAGAATCAGAACTGCAGAAAAAACAATTGCTGCCAACCTGCCTTCCATTGAGGACCTGTAGACTGCACGAGTCAAAAAGAGGGCGGGTAAAATATTTACTGACCCCTCACATCCTGGACACAAATTGTTTCAACTCCTACCCTCAAAACGTCGCTACAGAGCACTGCACACCAAGACAACTAGACACAAGAACAGTTTTTTCCCCCGAACGCCATCACTCTACTAAACAAATAATTCCCTCAACACTGTCAGACTTTCTACTAAATCTGCACTTCTATTCTACTAGTTTTTCCTCATCATTCCTTTCACCCATGTTGACTGTATGACTGTAACTTGTTGCGTATATCCTAAGATTTTTATTAATATTGCTTCTTCATTGCTTATTTGACCCCTATGACAATCATTAAGTGTCGTACCCCATGATTCTTGACAAATGTATATTTTATTTTATGTACGCTGAGAGCATCTGCACCAAGACAAATTCCTTGTGTGTCCAATCACACTTGGCCAATAAAATTCTATTCTATTCTATTCTATATTCCATAAATAATTTGTTAGATCAGGAAGGATGGGCTAACATACTTAGAACACATTCATGCATTTTCTTGCTATGAGGAATATTTTTTCATGGGTATCCTTCTATGCTTTTTCAACTTCTCAGTCTAGCCTATACCTCTGATGACCACCCATCCAAATTCTAAAGAGAACCAAAGCTGAAGATTTAGTCACATTGAATAAGTGTTTAACCTCCATGAATATACATGCACGTTCAACTCTCTTTCTCTCTCTCATACACACACACACACACACACACACACACACACACACGTATGGGGTGAAGATCTGGTTCAAATTTGACATCAAAATTGTGAGTAGAGATCTGAAGATAGCAAGATTTACTTTGGAGCATTTGAGTTTGAAGATGTAATTCATAAATACTGTACAGTGATCCCTCGATTTTCGCAATCTCGTTCTTCGCTAAACGCTATATCACGATTTTTCCCACCCGATGACATCACTCTCTTCCTTCCTTTCTCATCTTTCTTTCTCTCTCTCTTTCTCTATCTTGCTTCTTCCTCTCTCACACTCTCTTCCTCCCTCTCTCATCTCTTTCTTTCCTTCTCTCTCTTTCTCTATCTCTCCCCCTCTTGCTGGCGGGCGGCGGGCGGGCGAGCGGGGGCATCAGCGAGGAAGACCCAGGGAAGGTTCCTTCAGCCGCCCAGCAGCTGATCTGCTCGGCAGCGCCGCAGCAGCGAGGAGCCGAATCGGGGTTTCCCCGCCGCCCATGCAAAGGGGAAACCCCGATCTTCGTCTGCTCGCTGCTGCTGCGCTGCCGAGCAGATCAGCTGCTGGGCGGCCGAAGAAACCTTCCCTGGGTCTTCCCCGCCGCCCACGCAAACTCCACCATCTGCGCATGCGCGGCCATGAAAAAAGGGCACGCATGCGCAGATGGTGTTTTTACTTCCGCAACCCTACATCGCGAAAAATCGATTATTGCAAGGGGTCTTGGAACGGAACCCTCGCGATAATCGAGGGATCACTGTATATCCAACTTACGCTGCAGTGGAAAAGCACCAAAATGTCCAGCGTGCTTTAAGTAACCTGTAACTTTCTGGTTGTTTCACACTACATAAAGTTTTGCTTTGTCTTTTTAAAAAACAAATAAAACATAACAAATCATGATTTGTTGACTGGGATATCGGCTGGGTTTAAACAACATATCACACCCTAAAGTTAGATCTTAGCGCAAATGACACAGAACACTAAAACAAAAGGAAGTGTTCAAGTGTTCGCCTCCAAACTGATTGAACTGTTGTTCATAAAATCATACATCACAATGTACTCCCTGTTAGCGACTACTTCACCTTTAACAACAACAACACAAGAGCACGCAATAGATACAAACTAAATGTAAATCGCTCCAAAACTAGACTGCAGAAAATAAGATTTCAGCAATAGAGTGGTCAACGCCTGGAATTCACTACCGGACTCTGTTGCTTCTTCCCCCAACTCCAAAATCTTCAACCTTACATTATCTACAATAGACCTCTCCCCTTTTCTAAGAGGTCTGTAAGGGGCGTGCATAAGTGCACCTTTGTGCCTACCGTTCCTGTCCAAATGTCTTTTTTTATCTTTTCTATCTCTACTTTATACTTATATTATGTTAAACATACTGCAATACAATACCATATTTGTATGACAAATAAAATAAATAAATACAGATTTAAAGGGATTAATGAAACCAGCCAATGTATAGTTAATCTTAGAAGAAACAAGACTATTATTGTTGATGGTAAGAGTTGCTATGTGATTCCTGGTTTAGAGGCAACAAGATAGAAAAAATAATCATATTTCATTATAGCTAATTATAAGTTGAATGGCTTTTTTGAGACAGCCTTCTGCAGCATCCAAGGACACTCTGATTGAAGGCCTTTGGTAGGTTGTTGATTTGTATTCTTAGTAGTGTTATTAAAGTAAATGATGTGAATGGCTGAGGTTTCCTCTTCTTAGGCAGGCAGTAAAAAGGACATGGCTCCATTTAATCATATCCATATGCACGTTATCTGTAATGAAAGCTGTGCATTTAGCCTCTTGTCAACTCAGTTCACCTTTCCATGTTTGGCATTTATCTTAGTTACTAGACACAAAGGAAAATTCAAAGACTGAATTGTTTTGTCCCCAAATTACCTAGAAACCGAAATAAATACATTGCATGCTGCTGCTGCTTTTTATAGATATGTTTTTGCAGCCGAGGTATCAAATGCGACCATGTCTTATGTTTTCACATTTCTGTACCTGCATCACACTCTTAATGAGAAGTAAATTCTTTTCAGGAGGTTTCTTTCTAGTTGCTTTTAAGAAGTCAAAGACTGATTTCCTTTTTGGAATTTTTTATTTTATTTTTTATTTATTCGTTTGTCCAATGCACAAATACATAGGAAGAAAAATAGACATGTAGTAATATATATAAGGGTAAAAGTGAACTTAGGGGAGAGGATATATATGATAAGTGAGAGAAAGGAAAGACAATTGGACAGGGGACAAAAGGCACACCAGTATGCCCCTTACTGACCTCTTAGAAACCTGGAGAGGTCAATCGTGGAGAGTCTAAGGGAGAAGTGTTGGGGGTTAGGGGTTGACACTATTGAGTCCGGTAATGAGTTCCACGCTTCGATAACTCGATTGTTGAAATCATATTTTTTACAGTCAAGTTTAGAGCGGTTCGTATTAAGTTTGAATCTGTTGCGTGCTCTTGTGTTGTTGCGGTTGAAGCTGAAGTAGTCATTGACCGGTAGGAATGTGCTTTTCTTTGTGCTTTTCATAAGTGCTTCGTGTTTCAAAATCAGGTACAGTCTCGGTGTGCCACTGAAGCTGGTTATCATCGGGTTCCTACCCTTATTGTGACTATTGAACAAAGGAAGAATGGTTTAATTTAGTGTCCAGTATAAATCAAGGCAGGGTAGTGTTTAATACCACTGACAATACTTCTACCCTTCAAAAGGACTTTGGCCATGTAACTGAATGGTCTAACAACTGGCAACTTCAAATCTTTACCAACAAATGCTCCGTCCTACACATTGGTAAAAAGAATCCGAATACTAAATACATACTTGGTAAAAACTGAACTAACAGAGGACCCTCACTCAATCAAAGACCTTGGAGTACTCATTTCCAATGACCTAAGTGCTAGAGCCCACTGTAACAGCATTGCCAAAAAAGCATTAAGAATTGTAAACCTAATCTTACGTAGCTTCTTCTCTAGAAACACTGATTTATTAACCAGAGCATACAAAACATTCGTCAGACCTAGTCTAGAATATAGCTCACCTGTGTGGATTCCCACTGCATATCAGATATTAATACAATTGAAGGAGTCCAGAAATACTTCACAAGAAGAATCCTTCACTCCTCCTCACGTAATAAATTACCCTACTCCTCCAGACTTCAAATACTAAATCTAGAAAATTTACAACTACGTCGTCTCCAAACTGATTTAACTGTTGTTCATAAAATCATACACCATGTACTCCCTGTCAGTGACTACTTCACCTTTAACAACAACAACACAAGAGCATGTAATAGATACAAACTGAATGTAAATTGCTCCAAACGTGACTGCAGAGAATACGATTTCAGCAATAGAGTGGTCACCGCCTGGAACTCATTACCTGAGTCTGTTGTTGCTTCCCCCAACCCCAAAATCTTCAACCTTACATTATCTACAATTGACCTCTCCCCTTTTCTAAGAGGTCTGTAAGGGGTGTGCATAAGTGCACTTATGTGCCTAATGTCCCTGTCCTACTGTCTTATTATCCTTTCTATTACTACGTTCTACTTATGTTATGTTAATATGTACTATAATACTATACTTGTTTGACAAATAAATAAATAAAAAATAAATAAACTGTCCAGGGCAGCCTGTTCTAAAAGAAAACATCTCATGAGCTCAATAAAACTTCTCAAACTCAAGAGATATTTACTTTCAGAATGGGCTGTTCTGGACACAATGGTGAGGAACATGATGGAGGTACCAATACAAGTGTCAGGTAGTGTTGTGGTTAGCTCAGGGCCAGCTCCTGTAACGGGGAATTTGGATTTTGGCCTAGGAGAGTCCTCAGGTTCCCAGAGACTTATCTTACTGCCATCAGCTTCAGACAGTGAGGATTCCTTGCCAAGGTTAGATGCTGGGGAAGAAGAAGTCTCCGGAGAGGGGCGGCATACAAATCCAATAAATAAAAAATAAATAATAAATAAAAATAAGAAGAAGAATCAGACAGAGAGATGGATGCAGCCAGCCCATTAGTTAATGACCCCATTAGTGGGTCATTGGACTTGGAGGAGGAGGATCGGTGGATAGATGACAGAATGCGCAGGCTCATGGCTAGAAGGGGCCAAATGCGTAGGTATCATCAGAGACAAGCTGTGGCTGAGGCAATTAGGCTAATGGGGCTACTGATAAATTTTCCAGTATTGCAGGAAGCGCATATAGGAGATTATCCATTTGGAGAAGGAGACGTCGTGTTTGCATTTTGTTCCTGGTTTTTCACAGACCCTTGGGGATATTTCACAGCTAAGTAAAATCTTGTGGACTGACTGGAAGAGGTCTGGCTGTGACAGTTCCACAGCTGCTCTTATCTGCTTTGCTTGTTTTTGTTCTTGCAACTTTCAAGGACTGTTATCTGTAATTTGCTCAGTTTAAAGTGTGTGTGCACAGCTTTATTTTGGATAAACGGCTTTTCTGTTTACTTTACAACAATGTGTGTGTTTGAATTTACATTTCTGATTTAATTGGGGCTCGTAACGTGAAGCCTGGCATAACAGGTAGGATGTGTGTCTCGTGGTAGGGTGCAATTTGAGGGTGGTAGGTCGGGCAGGGCAGGCTGTGATACTACTACCGAGTGTGGAGGGGCATAAAATGTTTACTTCTTCCTTGGAGTAGCATAACAGAAAATAAATCAGAAGCACTGATTTAGAACAATATTCCATAATTGCAGCACTACCACTGAGGAGGCCAACTGAGTTTCCAATGCATAGGTAGATAAAGCAGGAAACGGAATTTCCAAGACCAATTGTAATGATTGACTTTTAATGTTACTGGGGTTTTTAGATTAACTGGTTTAAATTAATTGGATTTAGGATATTCATATTGTTTTCTTTTATATGTTGTAAGCCGCCCCGAGTCAATAGATAGATAGATAGATAGAGACAGAGACAGAGACAGAGAGAGAGAGAGAGAGATGGATAGATAGATAGATAGATAGATAGATAGATAGATAGATAGAGATAGATAGATAGATAGATAGATAGATAGATAAAGATAGATAGATAGATAGATAGATAGATAGATAGATAGAGATAGATAGATAGATAGATAGATATAGATAGGAGAGAGAGAGAGAGAGATAGAGATAGAGAGAGAGAGAGAGAGGAAAGAGACAGAGAGATAGAGAGATAGATAGAGAGATAGATAGATAGATAGATAGATAGATAGAGATAGATAGATAGATAGATAGATAGATAGATAGAGATAGAGATAGATAGATAGATATAGATAGAGAGAGAGAGAGAGAGATAGAGAGAGAGAGATAGATAGATAGAGAGATAGATAGATAGATAGATAGATAGATAGATAGAGATAGATAGATAGATATAGATAGATAGATAGATATAGATAGATAGATAGATAGATAGATATAGATAGATAGATAGAGAGAGAGATAGAGAGAGAGAGAGAGAGATAGATAGATATAGATAGATAGATAGATAGATAGAGAGAGAGAGTGAGATAGATAGATAGATAGATAGATAGATAGATAGATAGATAGATAGATAGATAGATAGATAGATAGATAAAGTGTCCTGCAGATTTTAGAGGAGACAATATATCCCTTTACAAATTTTAGGTAAACCGTGTATCATTTGACAGTGGTTTTATTTTCGCTTGTATGTATTTTTGACTTTCCCAGGTGAGGTGTTTCTACAGATTAAAGCGGTACTAGAAGAAGCATACAAAATCTACTGTTACCATCACGATGATGCTCACCTTCTTCTGGAATTCTATGAAAAGGATGATGAACTGAAACAATGCATAAAAGACTGTTTGCAGTCCTTGAAGTAAGATTAATTTAGAAAACATTGTTTCCGTTTTTTTGTTCATTGTACAACATATGCGAGAGCTAATGTTTATTATAAATCCTAAATTATGTGAGAGTTGGAGGGGATTATATTTTTCAAAAGCTTGTTTTATTAGGGGTGTTTCTGTTTTTTACAAGAAGTTACTTGATTAGATTTATCTAATGTTTTGGATTCCTTCTGCAGGACTTCAAAGAATTAAAAATCTTAGCAAAAATACAATATTACTTTTCATCGTTGTTTGACTTTATTGTTATAAAGATAAAAAACTAATTCAAACTAAAAAATGAAAGAGTGAAAATAAAACCTAAAGTGCACAAAAGAAAAATAGAAAGGGGAAAAAAAAGAAAAGATATATAAAGAAATAACATACACTTTTATCACAAGTATAAACAATTTCAATTACTTATCACTTTCTCATAAAATACAACAAATGATCTCTTTTTCTCATATCCCATATCTTACTTATAAACAATCATTACAGCCTTATTATTTCAGTACTGATCAGCAAAAATGCATGGAGGATTATCAGAGATAACAAGATATTTATTTAACCTAAATCAACATTATATTCCTCCCTTTTAATAATCTTGATCTTTAGTTGCTACTCTCTTCAAATAATGTCTTGGAATTTGATTTCTTTTCATTTTTTTGTTTATACTCACAAAATTCTTTAAAGATTTAACCTCTTTTGTAAATCTAATATAGGAAACCTATGTAGGTTATTTGGTTTGGTATTTATATCTACAGAACCTTTTCATTATTAAGATATCAGCCAATTTTTTTATATGTCCAGTATAACATGTTTTTCCATGGCACAACCTGTCATTTTAAAATTAAATTTAAATCAATTGTCATCATGTCAGGTAACACTTGTTCCACTTTCATAGCATATTTTAAAAATATTCCAAAGAGGCCCATACTTTTAAAACTAGTTGATTGTTCAAAAAAAAAAATTCAATATATTTAATGTTAAAACATTTTGCTTCATTCTGTATTAGTAAATTGAGTGTTCATCTCCTTTGATTGTAACATTTAGTCATTCCAGTTCCCTCTATTGTCTATTAGTTAAAGTTTTATTACTGGTAAGTTTTTTAAAATACCTGTGTTTCCCCCAAAATAAGTCCCTGTCTTATTTTTTTTGAACCCTGAAATAAGCATTTGGCCTTATAGATAGAATAGAATAGAATTTTTATTGGCCAAGTGTGATTGGATACACAAGGAATTTGTCTTGGTGCATATGCTCTCAGCGTACATAAAATAAAATATACATTTGTCAAGAATCATGTGATACAACACTTAATGATTGTCATAGGGGCCAAATAAGCAATGAAGAAGCAATATTAATAAAAATCTTAGGATATACGCAACAAGTTACAGTCATACAGTCAACATGGGAGGAAATGGGTGATAGGAATGATGAGAAAAACTAGTAGAATAGAAGTGCAGATTTAGTAGAAAGTCTGACAGTGTTGAGGGAATTATTTGTTTAGCAGAGTGATGGCGTTCGGGAAAAAACTGTTCTTGTGTCTAGTTGTCTTGGTGTGCAGTGCTCTGTAGCGATGTTTTGAGGGTAGGAGTTGAAACAGTTTGTGTCCAGGATGTGAGGGGTCAGTAAATATTTTCCCCGCCCTCTTTTTGACTCGTGCAGTCTACAGGTCCTCAATGGAAGGCAGGTTGGCAGCGATTGTTTTTTCTGCAGTTCTGATTGTCCTCTGAAGTCTGTGTCGATCCTGTTGGGTTGCAGCACCAAACTAGACAGTTATAGACATAGTTCCCTCTAAGCTGAGCAGGTGAGCAATCGCTCACTTAAAAATCATCATCAACTCAGAGTTTTCCAAACCTGCCCAGAAGCCGAGAGGGAAATTTTATTATTATTTCTGTGTCGCCCAGTCCCGAAGGGACTGCCGCTCAGACACTATACTTTTCCACCCACTCCAAAAATAATTTAGAGAGAACACTGGTTATAGAGGTTATTGCCAAGCATTCAAAAGCCTGATTGGTCTTATTTCCCCCCCCCCCATCCCCGTTCTCCAGTGTGTTAGCACTGAAGTCTCAAAATGTCCTTAATCAGACCAGCTTCAGGGCCGACAAATAATTCATTGAGAAATCAATAAAAGTGAAACACCTTTCAGCACCCTTGAAAATGTCAAAAGATATTTCACCAGAAGAGCCCTTCACTCCTCCACTCGAAACAGAATATCCTACGAAAATAGACTAACAATCCTGGGCCTAGAAAGCCTAGAACTACGACGCCTAAAACACGATTTGAGTATTTCCCAAAAGATCATATGCTGCAACATCCTACCGGTCAATGACTACTTCAGCTTCAACCGCAATAACACAAGAGCACGCAACAGATTCAAACTTAATACGAACCGCTCCAAACTTGACTGTAAAAAATATGATTTCAACAACCGAGTTATCGAAGCGTGGAACTCATTACCGGACTCAATAGTGTCAACCCCTAACCCCCAACATTTCTCCCTTTTCTCTCTCCACAATTGACCTCTCCAGGTTCCTAAGAGGCCAGTAAGGGGCATACTGGTGTGCCTTTCGTCCCCTGCCAATTGTCTTTCCTTTCTTCCAACTATCCTATATATTCTCTTTCTTTCATATATCCTCTCCTCTAAGTTCACTTTCACCCTCTTTTATATTATCACATGTCTATCTTTCTTCCTATGTATTTGTGTATTGGACAAATGAATAAAATAAAATAAAAATAAATAAATTACTATTGCTTTTCTTAAGAAACTGCTAATGATTCCATATTTCTTTTTCTTTTTGCAGAAAGATCTATGAAGAAGGGTAAGTTATATTTATTTGGATGCATTACAATATTACATCCATCCTTCATTTGGTATGGCTAATTGTGACCCCTATTTATATGTATAATACAGGTAGTCCTCAACTTACAACGGTTTATTTAGTGGCTGTTCCAGTTTGACATCCTATGAATAATTTTGAGAGTCATTTAGGCATGAACACACACATATATATAGCTGCAAAGAAATGAGAAACCTTCTGTGTGAAGCTTTTGCATTTTAGTTTAAACAGAAAAACTGATGAAGTAGGAGCTCCCCCAAGCTGTCAGATCTGGCTTGAATAACTCTGCTCAGACAACTGAGTTCCTGGCAGAATTTAATTTCTTCATTCTGCAGCATCGATCCTTTTATTTCGTTTTGCTTTTAAGTAAAGTCTTCTTCACGTTGAGCATGAATCCTGATGACTTCATAGACATGTACTGCAGTTCATGTGGTTTTCTTAGAGATAATATGGAAGTGAAATTTTTATTATTATTATTATTATTATTATTATTATTATTATTATTATTATTATTATTAATTGGATTTGTATGCCGCCCCTCTCCGGAGACTCGGAGCGGCTAACAGCAATAACAAGACAGTATACAATAATTATCCAATACTAAAAACAATTAAAAACCCATTATTATAAAAACCAAACATACATACAGACATACCATGCATAAAATTGTAACGGCCTAGGAGGAAAGAGTATCTCAGTTCCCCCATGCCTGGCGGCAGTGGTGGGTTTTAAGGAGCTTACAAAAGGCAAGGAGGGTGGGGGTAACTCTGATCTCTGGGGGGAGTTGGTTCCAGAGGGTCGGGGCCGCCACAGAGAAGGGTCTTCCCCTGGGTCCCGCCAGACGGCATTGTTGAGTCGACGGGTCCCGGAGAAGGCCAACTCTGTGGGACCTAACTGGTCGCTGGGATTCGTGCACCAGAAGGCGGTCCCGGAGATATTCTGGTCCGATGCCATGAAGGGCTTTATAGGTCATAACCAACACTTTGAATTGTGACCGGAAACTGATCGGCAACCAATGCAGACTGCAGAGTGTTGGTGTGACATGGGCATATTTAGGAAAGCCCATGATAGCTCTCGCAGCTGCATGTTATTTACGAAATTACCCTGCCATGATATACCTGGGAAAAATAATAGCAATTCCAATGTGTCAGTGAGTGAACAGTGAAGGACAACAACTTCATCAACGGTTTATTAGTCTAGTCTAGCCTAGCCTAGCCTAGCTGAGTCCAGTCCAGTCCAGCCAAGTCCAATCCAATTCAATTGCTATTAGTGTCAGATTGTTGTGAAAGCTAATTATTACAAGGAAATGCATTCTTCTTCTTCTTCTTCCTTATTTTGCAAGAATTCTCCTTTGTTCTTAACATGGCTTAATTTAAATTTCAGGGGGAAACCAAATCTACTTGATATGGGATCTTTGATGATCAAGCCAATACAACGTGTAATGAAGTATCCTTTGCTGTTGTGTGAACTCTTGAATGCCACTCCGAGGTCTCACCCCGACTACAGAGCATTGCAGGATGCCTTGGGTGCCATGAAAGATATGAATATGAATATAAACGAACTTAAAAGGAGGAAGGATATAGGTAAGAGAAAGTCAACAGTTTGGGATATCTGTAAGGGACTTGCTTGTAGGACCTTTTCAGAACAATGAAAGGACCATTGTAGAAAATAAGATGCTGGACCATATTAATTTCCTCCCTGTATGGAATAAAATGTAAAACGTGCATACCTGACAAGCAGCAGCAAGCAGCTTCCTTTGTAGGATTCACCATGCATCAATTATATAGGGCAGGGGGAGATGTCTCAATTCCCCCATGCCTGACGGCAGAGGTGGGTCTTCAGAAGCTTTCGAAAAGCAAGGAGGGTGGGGGCAATCCTAATCTCTGGGAGAAGGCTCTTCTCCTGGGTCCCGCCAGACGACATTGTTTAGTCGACGGGACCTGGAGAAGGCCAACTCTGTGGGACCTAACTGGTCGCTGGGATTCGTGCGGCAGAAGGCGGTCCCAGAGCAGGGATTGCTGGAATTCAGTGGGCATCTCTCGTAACCACCATAATTTTGCTCTGAACTGTGGTCCTAAGTCAAGAACTACCTGTACAAGAGCCCTAATCTGTTTAACTATTTAACAAACTACAATTGGCTGGTTTCACATATATTGTCCAGTCAGCAGTGAAATCTACTTACTTTTCCTACAAGTTTGGAAGAGCACACTTCGTGCGCACCCACTCTCTTTGCTTGCCCGCACCCGCGCTTTTTCACCCATGCTCTGCTTATGCCTGCACTTTTTAAACCCTCTATGCATGCACATAAAGTTTGCGCATGCTCAGAGGGTTTAAAAAAGAAAATGCCAGTGTCCGGAGAGGTGGGCGGAGCCTTGCTTTGCTGCCGCTACCAGGTCTCTGAACCACCAGCAGCTGCCACTACCAGTTTGCCCGGACCAGGCCGAACGGGTAACATTTCACCCCTGTGTCCAGTCTTATATTATGGTAAATTAAAATCGAATTAATCCCATTCTGTATTATCATGATTTGTAAATGCAGCACTCACTTAATGTGACAATAATCTACACTTTGAATTTGGCTTACTTTTCGTTAGGCATGTTCATTATTTGGACGCTATACACAGAAGTTTATCTAACCACAAAGTAGGGCTGTTTGGAATTTGACAACTCAGATCTGGGAGTCCAATAAAAACAAGTGTACGGAGAGGGGCGGCCTACAAATCTAATAAATAATAATAATAATAATAATAATAATAATAATAATAATAATAATAATAACTTCCCAGGAGCTAAACTTGAAGACGTAGTAAGGGGCTCATAATCCTGAAAAAAAAGCTAAGCCTATTCATATTATGAGAAAATGGTTTATTGTGATGTCAAAATACAGGCAAAGGCCATGATAGTTGAGTGGATCCTGAAACATATTATAACATGTTTTTTTGTAGGATCAAAGCAATATTCATCTCGTTCACAATTCAGTTTTCAACAATTACTAGCCTCAAAGTGATAGACATTCCTTGCATTTAGAGTTCATGGGCATCTCGTTTCTTTATGCGGGAATGCCCTTCAGCTATAGTTCTTCATAAAGAGCAATATATTCTTATCCATAGGCAAAAACATATATCATTAAATCCCAGAACTAAAAGGCACATTTTGTTCCCATCTTATTTAGCTTACTGCATTAGAAAACTGAAAAAAATTGCTACAGCTCTAGTATTTGCATTTGCTGAAGGCATATAAATAAATAAAATTAAGCATTTTTTTTCCTTATTGTATCTGAGCTTCTCCCAGATAGAATTTTGCTTTGCAAACACATGCAAATTGCTGTGGAATTCAAGCATCTGTACATTTTGCAATTCATAGAATAAAGGCTGCTATTGAAAATGACAAGTAACAATGAGTGAAATCTAACTTTTAAAAAGTTTATGTGGCTATCAGGACTTGATTATCTCTTCTTTCCATCAGTAGAGCAAATTGTAGCCTCTGTTTCTTTATTGTTCTAATCTAGTGATAGCATTAAAAAAAAGTAGATAGAACTTCGCTGGTGCCTTATTTGTTATTTTTAATGTGATTTGTTTGATTACAGTGCTTAAGTATAAGAAGAACGATGAAGATGAATCTTTGAAGGATAAATTTTCGAAGTTAAATATTCACTCAATTAGTAAAAAGTCCAAGAGAGTGACTGGTCACCTGAAGATTTTGACAGGAGGAGAGCCCCAGGTAATCACTTGTTGTGTTTACACATCATACTAAACTATGGTATGTTTAGACAAGAGTAATCAAATCTTTGCTGGATTTACTCACATCAATAATTTACAATCCACAGTGGCCAATTTCAATGCAACCACAACTAAGTCAACTTTGTTATGGCATAGTGCTGAGGCATCAAACTGGATTACCTTGAGGGCCAGATCTGATTGTAAGTCTCCCTGGGCTGGCCAGGAGGAGGGATATGGGATGGACGTCTCCTACAGCACTTTGCCAGACCCATCCTCGAATACAGACCCATCCTCGAATACAGCTCATCTGTTTGGAACCCATATCGCATCTCAGACATTAACACCCTTGAAAATGTCCAAAGATACTTCACCAGAAGAGCCCTTCACTCCTCCACTCGAAACAGAATTCCCTACGAGACTAGACATTCAATCCTGGGCCTAGAAAGTTTAGAACTAAGACGCCATAAACAAGATCTAAGTATTGCCCACAGGATCATATGCTGCAACGTCCTGCCTGTCGGCGACTACTTCAGCTTCAACCACAACAACACAAGAGCACACAACAGATTTAAACTTAATATTAACCGCTCCAAACTTTACTGTAAAAAATATGACTTCCGTAACTGAGTTGTCGAAGCGTGGAACTCATTACCGGACTCCATAGTGTCATCCCCAAACCCCCAACACTTTACCCTTAGATTATCCACGGTTGACCTATCCAGATTCCTAAGAGGTCAGTAAGGGGCGAGTACAAGTGCACTAGAGTGCCTTCCGTCCCCTGTGCTATTGCTCTCCTATATCTCCTATACCTTTCTTCTATTCCTATATCTCTTCTTCTATTATTTCATTGATATGTTCTATTCCTATATCTTCTTTTCTATTATTTCTTAGATATATTTTACTATGAGTATCTCCTCTATAACCTTCATCATGTATTTTACTATGTGTATATAGATATATACCCAGTAAAACCCTCATTGTGTATTGGACAAAATAAATAAATAAGTAAATAAATAAATAAAATGGGGCATGGAGGAGTCCGTGCCCTGTTTTTGCCTGAACGGCTGCCTGCAACACCCTGTCGGCCAAAATATTTTGGCTGCAACAGGCACTGCGGGCTGGTCCTTTGCTATTTCCAGGCTAGCCCCATGGACCTTGAGTTTGACACCCCAGCCATTGCTTTATAAGGATTTTAAGAGAGTTATTGATTAGAGCACTAGGAACTTTCCTTCCTTTTCCTCCTATTTTGTCCATACTCTTTGCCCATTCCAAAACGTGTTTTATCAACTGCCCGTGCATTTCTCAAGCTGTTAAGAAATCTGAAGCACATAATTTACTTTAACTAGGATGTTCTTATATGCCAGAATCACAATTCTGCAGTGGCTATATATAAATTAGGGACTGCGATCAGGTTGTTTGTCATAGGGTACAAATAAGCAATCAGGAAACTATCAATGTTCACTAGAGTGCCTTCCATCCCCTGTCCTATTGCTCTCCTATATCTCCTATACCTTTCTTCTATTCCTATATCTCTTCTTCTATTCTTTCATTGATATGTTCTATTACTATGTCTTCTATTATTTCTTAGATATATTTTACTATGAGTATCTCCTCTATAACCTTCATCATGTATTTTACTATGTGTATACCCACTAAAACCCTCATTGGACAAAATCAATCAATCAATAAAATAAATAAATAAATTGTAAGGGTACAAGCAACAATTACAGTCATACAGTCGTAAGTGGGAGGAGATGGGTGATAGGAATGATGAGAAGACTAATAGTAATAGTGGTGCAGTCAACTATTTGTGAATAGTTCGACAGTGGTGAGGGAATTATTTATTTAGCAGAGTGATGGCGTTCGGGGAAATAAAACCCTGTGTCTAGTTGTCTTGGTCTGCAGTGTTACCAAGGTTGGTAGTAAAATGTTTGCAAGAACCACCAAGTTCCGAGAGTAACAAGGACCCCACAGGACTGAAATTAAAGAAATTGTAACCAGAATGGCGGTGAAGGTATTTTAATATTCCCTCAAGCTTTTATTTATTGTTATTTATTTATTTATTTATTTTATTTATTCAATTTTTATGCCGCCCTTCTCCTTAGACTCAGGGTGGCTTACAACATGTTAGCAATAACCCTTTTTAACAGAGCCAGCCTATTGCCCCCACAATCCTGAGTCAACCTTGAGCCGGTGAATGAGATTTGAACCGCTGACCTTCAGATCTACAGTCAGCTTCAGTGGCCTGCAGTACAGCACTCTACCTGCTGCGCCACCCCGGTTATGTGAAGATGCTGCAACAGACCACTGGGAAGGAGCTCTAAGGCATTTTAGCATTACTGTACCAATTGTGTTCTTATCCTAACTATAACATTTTGTTCCGTCTTTAGGTGAAAGATGAAGTCTTTAATAAAGAAGAGAAGCTATTCAAAAGCTTAGAAAAGACAGTCAAACTATGTGTGAAGAATATTCCATTGTCTCTTCAGAATTTGGAAGTAAGTGTTATGTAATAATATTGCAACCTTGGTGCTAACCGTTCACAGGCTGCAAATCAACATTTGACCTGTCAAACTTGATTCAAATCCTGAATTGATCTCACAGATAGGAAGAAAGTACTAAGGCTTCCCCCTTACCAGAAACAGTACAGTGGTACCTCGGTTCTCAAACGCCTCGGTTTTCATACATTTCGGATTTCAAACAAATTTTTCTGCAAAAATTTGCTTCGGTATCCAAACAAAAATTCGGATACTGAACAGAAAATTTTGTTTACTATCCGAAATGTAAGATCTGAGGGGACGAGGTCAGAGGGAATGGGAGTCGGAATCCCGACACACCCCTCCTGGCCGCCCTCTTAACAGCCTCCCAGTCTCTACCTTGTAACTGCTCCAAGCTGCAGGAAGGGTAGGGCTGGCTGCAATACCGGCAGCTTCGGGGGGCTCCTTTCCTCAGCGGTTCAGTTCGGTACCTCCGGGCAGCTGCACCAACTTTTTCCTTCCCGGCAGCGGCGGCTCCGGCGGCTTCCCTACGAGGAGGAGCAGCGTCAGGAACGTCATGTGATGAAGGTAAGCCGCCGGAGCCGTCGCTGCCGGGAAGGAAAAAGTTGGTGCAGCTGCCTGTACCAAGTCAATGGGCTGGGAACCAATTAAATCCATTTCCATTATTTCCTATGGGATAAATTAATTCGGTTCTCAACCAAATCGGTTCTCAACCACACTTCTGGAACGGATTGTGGTCGAGAACTGAGGTACCACTGTATTTTGAAATGAATTCTCAAACCATTAGAATAGAATAGAATAGAATTTTATTGGCCAAGTGTGATTGGACACACAAGGAATTTGTCTTGGTGCATATGCTCTCAGCGTACATAAAATATACATTTGTCAAGAATCATGTGGTACGACACTTAATGATTGTCATAGGGGTCAAATAAGCAACGAAGAAGCAATATTAATAAAAATCTTAGGATACAAGCAACAAGTTATAGTCATACAGTCAACATGGGAGGAAATGGGTGAAAGGAATGATGAGAAAAACTAGTAGAATAGAAGTGCAGATTTAGTAGAAAGTCTGACAGTGTTGAGGGAATTATTTGTTTAGTAGAGTGATGGCCTTCTGGAAAAAAACCTGTTCTTGTGTCTAGTTGTCTTGGTGTGCAGTGCTCTGTAGCGACGTTTTGAGGGTAGGAGTTGAAACAGTTTGTGTTCAGGATGTGAGGGGTCAGTAAATATTTTCCCCGCCCTCTTTTTGACTCGTGCAGTATACAGGTCCTCAATGGAAGGCAGGTTGGCAGCAAAATACATGAAGATATAAACTTCACATAGTGCATCTTATGGTAAATGCACATTTTAAGATTATATTGTGTTTGTAAAGTAGGGAAAGCCATTATTAAAAAATAGTTGGGCTATCTGTTGTGCAACCAATTCTGTTTTTTCTCTGTTGTTACAAATAATTGTTAAGGAACTCATGACTTACTTTAATTCGCAAATCAGACCATACATCATTTTTTTCAGGACTCTGTATTTCTAGGAGCACAGTGCCTAACTGATCTTCAAGATCTGCTACACGAGAATGAAGATGGGGCAAACAGATCTTCGGACACATTGATACATGCTGGGCATCCTAGCAAACTGTTTGTAAGTTCTTGAATATATGGAATAGACTCTTATGGAAGGCAAGGAGGGTGGGGGCAATGCAAATCTCCGGGGAGAGCTGATTCCAGAGGGCCGGGCCCTCCACAGAGAAGGCTCTTCCCCTAGGCCCCGTCAAGTGACATTGTCTGGTTGACGGGACCTGGAGAAGACCAACTCTGTGGGACCTATGTTGCTGAGATACATATGGCAGAAGGCGGCTCGGCAAGTAATCTTTCCCAATGCCATGTAAGGCTTTATAGGTCATTACCAACACTTTGAATTGTGTCCGGAAACCAATGGGCAACCACTGCAGGCCGCAGAGTGTTGGAGAATCATGGGCATATCCATGACCGCTCGTGAGGTTGCATTTTGCACGAGTTGAAGTTTCCAAACACTCTTCAAAGGTAGCCCCATGGAGAGAGCATTGCAGTAGTCGAATCTCGAGGAGATAAGATCCCCCTTGTGTCAAAGTTACGCTAATGTTGCTTAACAAATGGGAATGTGGCTTGATTTCTCTGCTCTGACATCTCTCTTTTGCCTTCCCTTCTTCCGATGAATGAAGCTGAACCAAGTAGAGAAGTTGGTGTTGACTCCGTTGACGGCCCTGCAGGCTCTTTTCTTCAGCCCCCAGAAGCTCATCCAAAAGCGTTATGACAAACTTCTGGATTACAGTAGCTTGTATCAAAAAGCTTCAGGGGATGATACGGACCTGGCCAGAAAAGAATACGAGGCTCTCAATGCACAGCTGGTGGAGGAGCTCCAGAGGTTCAATGAAGCCGCGAAGAAAATTGTAACCAGTTGCCTATGTTGTCTCATCACTCTCCTGAAAGACATGATGTCATCAGCATCGCAATCCTTTTCAACCAATGAATCCCAGTTACTAGCAATTAAACCAGAGGTAACTTAGCAGTTCGAAAGCATGTAAAAATGCAAGTAGAAAAATAGGGACCGCCTCTGGCGGGAGGTTAACAGAATTTCTTGCGCCTTTGGCATTTATTGATTGATTTGATTTGATTTGATTCATTCAGATCTAGGATGTGTTATTTGAGAGTTCCCTTTATTTTTTTGAGCAGTGTAAACACACCTTTATCCAATTAAATAAAAAACCCGGAGAACTTTTTGAAGAAGGGGTATTGCATTGCTGGTAGATAAAATGTTGATAGGGATGGACTTTTATTTTTTTTATGATTTGATTTGATTTGATTTGATTCATTCAGATCTAGGATGTGTTATTTGAGAGTTCCCTTTATTTTTTTGAGCAGTGTAAACACACCTTTATCCAATTAAATAAAAAACCCGGAGAACTTTTTGAAGAAGGGGTATTGCATTGCTGGTAGATAAAATGTTGATAGGGATGGACTTTTATTTTTTTTATGATTTGATTTGATTTGATTTGTATGCCGCCCCTCTCCGCAGACACGGGGTGGCTAACAACAGTAATAAAACAGTATATAACAATAATCCAACACTAAAAACAGTTAAAAACCCATTATATAAAAACCAATCATACATACAGACATACCATGCATAAAGTTTTAAAGGCCTAGGGGGAAAGTGTATCTCAGTTCCCCCATGCCTGGCGGCAGAGGTGGGTTTTAAGCAGCTTACGAAAGGCAAGGAGGGTGGGGGCAATTCTAATCTCTGGGGGGAGTTGGTGAATGATTAGGTAACCTTGAGTCTCTTTTACCATTTGCAGAAAACTTGTCCAAGTATCAGTGAAATACAAGATCAGGTCCTTGAAGAGGTTCACAATTTGAATTGTATCAAGGAAAACCACTGTGTAACTTTTATTGAAAGAAAGCTGAGCTTTGAAAAAAAGAGGCCCGTCTCTCTCCAGGTATGCAATTTGACATTAAATTGAGTATTTATGTCAAGCTAGGGCAGGGATGCCAAACTGGATGCATCACACGTAGGCAGCGCCCACCCCATCTCCGTGAAGGAGAAAACTTCACAAAATATCACATTTATTTTATTTATTTATTTTATTTATTGGATTTGTATGCCGCCCCTCTCCGGAGACTCGGGGCGGCTAACAGCAATAATAAGACAGCGTATAACAATAATCCAATACTAAAAACAATTAAAACCCATTATAATAAAAAAACCAAGCATACATACAGACATACCATGCATAAAATTGTAAAGGCCTAGGGGGAAAGAGTATCTCAGTTCCCCCATGCCTGGCGGCAGAGGTGGGTTTTAAGAAGCTTACGAAAGGCAAGGAGGGTGGGGGCAATTCTAATCTCTGGGGGGAGTTGGTTCCAGAGGGCCGGGGCCGCCACAGAGAAGGCTCTTCCCCTGGGTCCCGCCAAGCGGCATTGTTTAGTTGACGGGACCCGGAGAAGACCCACTCTGTGGGACCTAACTGGTCGCTGGGATTCGTGCAACAGAAGGCGGTCCCTGAGATAATCTGGTGACGGCAACGTGACGCTCTGAGTTTGACACCTGTGATCTAGGGATTCACCATATTTATGTTCAATCTAGACATGCTGAGATCTCCTTTATGTATACTGTAAAACAAAAAAATCTTCTATGACTAAGTGCATAGATGCTAAAACAGTGATGGCGAACCTATGGCATGGGTGCCACAGGTGGCACACGGAGTCATATCTGCTGCCACATGAGCTGTTGCCCTAGCTCATCTGCAATATGCATGTATGTGCCGGCCAGCCAATTTTTGGCTCGCACAGAAGCTCTGGGAGGGCGTATTTAGCTTCCCCGCCCTGAGTTCTCGGAGAGGGGCGGCATACAAATCTAATAAATACTACTACTACTACTACTACTACTACTACTACTACTACTAATAATAATAATAATAATAATAATAATAATAATAATTATTATTATTATTATTATTATTATTATTATTATTATTATTCCAGAGAGCCTCCAGGGGGGTGTTTTTTCCCTTCCCTGGCTCCAGGAATGCCCTTTGAGGCTGGGGAGGGCAAAACACAAGCCTACTGGGCCCACCAGAAATTGGGAAACAGGCTGTTTCTGGCCTCCAGAGGGCTTCCGGGGTGGAGGGGAAGCTGTTTTTGCCCTCCCCAGGCATTGAATAATAATAATAATAATAATAATAATAATAATAATAATAATAATAATAATAATTATTATTATTATTATTATTATTATTATTATTATTATTATTATTATTATTATTATTATTATGTCAGTACAACACAGCAAATGAGATCACTATGCTGGATTTCGTATTTCATCACCAGTCGGGCGCTTCCCAAGCACCTAGGACTGCGTGATGTAGCGGCGAATTATGTTTGCCGATCCCAGTAAAACGGCCTTTTGCAATTGACAGATGGAGATTTTGTCAATTCCGATGGTTTTCAAATGTCCGCTGAGATCCTTTGGCACTGCGCCCAGCGTGCCAAGTACCACTGGGACCACTTTCACGGGCTTATGCCAGAGTTGTTGCAGCTCGATGTTTAGATCTTCCTATTTCACTAATTTCTCTAGCTGCTTCTCCTCAATTCTGATATACTTATTTATTATTATTATTATTATTATTATTATTATTATTATTATTATTATTATTATTTAGATTTGTATGCCGCCCCTCTCTGTAGACTCCGTAGACTTATAGGTGTGGGTACTTGTGCATGCACGATAGCATGCGCACATGCTCTTTAGCGCCATCACTGCACTAAACCATGACTGAGTAGACTGCACTGAATTAGATACAATTCTAACAAATTGCTTTTGGTTATGTATGGATCCCAGTTTCCATTCTGGTCTGCTTCATGCTAACAACATCAGATGCTTAGGAAGCAGCAGCTAAGTCTTGATGTATATCTTACAATTTTATGTACAGGTATATCATTCCATGCATAAAATACAGTAGTAGTAGTAGGAGTAGTAGGAGTAGTAGGAGTAGTAGTACTATCGTGGATAACTAATTTCTAAAGGATGGCCTTGTGATGTGAATCACTATAAGATAAGGATAAGTTCAAATGCCTTATATTAATTCACCAAATGAATTATTTGTATTTGTATTTATTAGATTTGTATGCCACCCCTCTCCGAAGACTCGGGGCGGCTAACAACAATAAAAAAGACAATGTAAACAAATCTAATATTAAAAATAATCTAAAAAACCCCAATTTAAAGAACCAATCATACATACAAGCATACCATGTATAAATTCTATAATTCTATATGAATGCATTAAAACGAGAGAAACAGACAAATTTAATATGCTTTGCGGAAGAGGAATCTTGTAGCTTCAAAAAAATGAACCAGCACAGGTATGTGAATAATAAGACTAAATTCATACATTGGACTAAACCATAATGTGATTTTGGACTTGAGTTTGACTTTGGCTAATTGTGGTTTATTTGACAGATCATAGCTAGGTATGACTTTTCTTATTTTAAACCAGGCAAGGACTGAAATCACATTTATGCAGAAAATTGCAATGACCAGTGAGCATGCTGTTCCATGATATATTAGTTCTATCAATCAGCTTTTTTTCCCCAGCCTGAATTTCCTCGCCAGAAAGAAGTCCACCGGTTAATGCTACTTTCTATGTACAATGTGGACTTGCTATACCAAGCCAAGCGTAAATGCAATGCCACACAGGACTTGGATATTGATCTTTATGAAGGAGAAGTGGTGGCTCTCATAGACCAAAAGGATCCCTTTGGCTCTACAAGCAGGTGGCTTGTTGATACTGGAAGTAAGTACTTCATACTGTACTCTTAGCATAGATAGAATGGAATGGAAATTGATTTTATTTTATTATTTTATTTTATTTTATTTGTTTTGTTTTATTATTTTATTTATTTTATTTTATTTTTTATTATTATTATTATTTTTATTATTTATTTATTTTTAATTTTATTTAATTTTATTTATTTTATTTGTATGCCGCCCCTCTCCGCAGACTCGGGGCGGCTAACAACAATAGTAAAACAGTATATAACAAATCTAATATTTAATAACTAAAAAACCCTTATTAAAATTTTTTTCTTGACTCCTCCAACTTTCACTGGGTTTTCAGATTGCAATATCTCCCTGTCTCTCTTTTTTAACGTGCAATAATTTAAGGTTCTTACAATAAAATAATTTTTTCTCTTCCTCCACATATAGTTCATAAAGGATACGTTTACTCTTCCTTCCTGAAACCCTATAAACCAGCCAAGGCACAAAAAAATCCTGGGGAAATCCATTTTTGCGATGGTGACTTCGATAACATCAGCCTTTTTGTCTCTTCACGACAACTGGATGACAACGGTACCAAACCCACAGGACACAAGAGAAGTGGCAGTGACTCTTCCTACAATAGCCTGTGTGAAAAAGACTCTGTGAATGGCTCAGAGCTGGAGAGCTTTTATGAAACGGATGAGCAGCACGTAAGCATCATTTCATGACCAGTCCATTTATAAAAAAGGAGAGAGGTTGAATTCCAAGGATGGATTATATTAGAGGTTGAGGAATAATCCGTATTACCCCTGTGCAATGGGAAATGTGGAGATCCAAAGACGGGCTACAAGAATGGTGGAAGGTCTTAAGCATAAAACGTATCAGGAAAGACTTCATGAACTCAATCTGTATAGTCTGGAGGACAGAAGGAAAAGGGGGGACATGATCGAAACATTTAAATATGTTAAAAGATTAAATAAGGTTCAGGAGGGAAGTGTTTTTAATAGGAAAGTGAACACAAGAACAAGGGGACACAATCTGAAGTTAGTTGGGGGAAAGATCAAAGGCAACATGAGAAAATATTATTTTACTGAAAGAGTAGTAGAGCCTTGGAACAAACTTCCAGCAGACGTGGTTGGTAAATCCACAGTAATTGAATTTAAACATGCCTGGGATAAACATATATCCATTGTAAGATAAAATACAGGAAATAGTATAAGGGCAGACTAGATGGACCATGAGGTCTTTTTCTGCCGTCAGTCTTCTATGTTTCTATGTTTCTATGAGATGGAGAATATCCAGCTAATAACTCAGAGATATGAGTAGAACTTCAGATAACCAGACCTGATACATTAAGTGTATAAATATTATTTACATTTGTCAAATATCATAGCCAAGAACAATCCTAGTCATTCACAATTACATCAATTAATACTGACAATACATATACAATATTACAAGCCTCTCTCAATACATATACAAACCAACATTAGAACACATAGTTCTTAGTACACGCAGTAGTTCTTACAACAGCATAGTTACATAGACCAGTGATTTTCAACTTTTTTTGAGCCACGGCACATTTTTTACATTTACAAAATCCTGGGGCACACCACCAACCAAAATGACACAAAGGGACACTCTAACACAGTACTTATTATACATATAGTTGAGGCTGAGGCTTCATCTAGTGGTGGCAACATTTACCTCCAGTCCTGACCAGGATTAGAAATCGGGACCATGGGGAGGAGCTTATTTATTTATTCATTCATTCATTCATTCATTCATTCATTCATTCATTCATTCATTCGATTTTTATGCCGCCCTTCTCCTTAGACTCAGGGCGGCTTACAACATGTTAGCAATAGCACTTTTTAACAGAGCTAAGCTATTGCCCCCATAATACGGGTCCTCATTTTACCCACCTCGGAAGGATGGAAGGCTGAGTCAACCTTGAGCTTCAACTACTTGCCGCGGCCACACAATGACAAGTGCACGGCAGCCCAAGCGGGGACATTCCTGGGTGTGGATGAGAGGTGGCCTGCTATTGGTTCATCGCTAGTGGTTGGGATGAATCCTGGAAGGTGATTGGTCAGTGAGCCTTCCCTGTTCCTCTACTCTTCCTGTTGCTGATAGCTGGAGGGATTGTGAGGGGAATGTTTATGTTCGTATGGAGGTGGCAGGCCAGATAAATGTCCTATGCGGGCTGTATCCGGCATGCGGGCCGTAGTTTGGGGACCCGTGTTTAATTTCCCCACGGCACACCTGACCATGTCTCACGGCACACTAATGTGCCACGGCAAACTGGTCGAAAAACACTGACATAGACAAACTAGCAGAGAATAATCAGGGAGAGAGAGAGAGAGAATGAGACTCCTTCTTATAGATGACTGCAACACCAGCTCTTAAAGCAGTGGTGTGCTAATTAATAATAATTATAATAATAATTTATTAGATTTGCATGCCGCCTCTCTCCGAAGACTCGGAGCGGCTCACAACAACAACAAGAACAATATACGGTAATAGTAATACAAATCTAATATTTAAAAAGTATATATAAAACCCCAACAATTAAAACCATACAACACATGCATACCAAACATAAAATATAAAAGCCTGGGGGAGGTGTACATTAATGCCTTTAACCATACATTGCTGGCTTAGGTGATATATTGTAAAACCTAACTAGTTGTACACACTGTACTAACAAGTTAGTGGCTTTTTAACTGTAGCTGCTTATTCATTTTTCTTCTCCAGCTAAATGAATTACAGCATCTTTGTATAGTCTGATCTCAGAGAATAGAATAGAATAGAATTTTTATTGGCCAAGTGTGATTGGACACACAAGGAATTTGTCTTGGTGCATATGCTCTCAAAGTACACAAAAGAAAAAGAGAAGAAAGATGTGCAAATGATCAGTTATGACAAAGGCAAATGAGCATGCCTGCTTAAAACGTGGTCTAGGGTCTTCTTTTCCCCCCAAATCTGGAGCTGATGCTGTACTGCTGAAAGATTATTTTAAGTTAGAGCACGTCATATTTTATGGTTCTCGGTGATAAATCAAGAAAAGTATTAACAGATCCAGGAGGTAATTTTAATATGCCACTGTTTCATGGCTTCATACTTATCTCATTGGGAATAAGAACAGAGTTTTTAAATTTAGGGATTTGGGCCTAATATTAGTGACACTATTCAGATTACTCCAAATCGGATGCAAGATTTTTAAAGAAACAAGCAAGTTGGTGCTGATTTGGTTTTGAGTGCTTTTTCCCAGTTTTTCACTGGAATAGGAAGTAGTAGGATGGAATATTCATTCATTCTCTCTCTCTCTTTTATGTTTCCTATCTCTTAGACTTTCTATGCCGTTCATGCATTTCAAGCAAGGAGTAACCAGGAACTGAGTCTTCACGAGTATCAGCGAGTTCAGATCCTTCGTTTTTCAGACCTGAGTGGCAATAAAGAATGGTGGTTAGCCGAAGCCGACGGACAAAAAGGCTACGTGCCGGCTAATTATCTAGGGAAGATGACCTACGCGTAAATATCAGATGTAACTTACGGAATAAATCCTCAAAGGCAGAAGACTTTGATTGTGATATTATACAATTTTTGTGCCTTAAAAAAATTGCAATAATCGAAGAGCTTCCAAGATCCGGAATTGAAGTGGTACTTGTGAAGAAGGAATTTTGATGGAATGCGTATATTTGCTTTTACTTTTAAACTTTTGTCACACTGGACTGAATAAGAACTCTTGTAACGCCTTTCACAGATTTCTGAGACATTTAATTATATTGAACTAATCCGCTAAACCAGGAGCCACTGACTCTCGGGCCATGGTTTATTTGGAACTGGGCCTTGCAAGCGCTCAATTGTGCATGTAAAATTGCGCATGTGCATTGGTGTGCTGGCCCGCGGCTCGTGCGAGTTGAGCTGTGTGTGCATTTTAGCCCGCTGCTTGTGTGACACAGTTTCCCTTTCGCACCCAGCCGGGCCGCTAAAGATTGTGGATTGCTGTGCTACATCTCCTATAACAGTGATGATGAACCTTTTTTTCTCCGGGTGCCGAAAGAACGTGTGCGCGCACTATCGCACATGCGTCAGTGCCTGTACCCATCATTCAATGCTTAGGGAGGGCGAAAATAGCTTCCCCCACCCGCCGGAGGCCCTCTAAAATCTGAAAACAACCTGTTTCCCAACTTCTGGTGAGCCCAATAGGCTCGTGTTTCACCCTTCCTAGGCTTCAAAGGCTTCCCTGGAGCTGGAGGAGGGTAAAAACGCCCTCCATCATGCCCCTGGAGGCTCTCTGGAAGCCAAAAACATCCTCCCAAAGCCTCTGTGTGAGCCAAAAAAGCAGCTGGCTGGCACACACATACACGTTGGAGCTATCTGAGCAATGGCTCACGTGCCACCCATGCCATAGGTTCGCCATCACTGTCCTATAACAACATAAACATAAATCTCATGACATAATAATCTAGTTAGTCCCTTAGGGGCCACAAAATGTCTTGATGATCTTTGTTGCAAAAGCCTAACACAACTAAACTATGCCAGCTATAAAATTTCAGAGTTTGATTTTTGTAGATTTGTGAATTAATCAGGAACGGGCAAGAAGAACCCTATATTGTCCAAGAATGTTCTCAGGTTTATAAATACTCTTAGAAACTGTTTTGACTCAGGTATAAGGAACTGAAGTGGTACAGGGGAGTTGAGAAAATTCACTGATTACTTGCACGAAAGAAGTGCCTTTTTGATTATGCAAGACACGTCTAGAAGCAAGTTTGCAAAGATTTCAAGAACTGAATGCACTTTTTGCTGACCTTTCAACAGAACAGTGGTTCTTAATCTCAAATTAAGAACTGTAATCTCACCACTGTAGTTCTGCTGAAAATGCCTCCTGAACTTATTTTAAGTGACAGCTGGTAGCCTCAATGGAGAGATAAATGCAATTCTGTATACACATGGACATGCTGGCTCAGTGGCTAAGACGCTGAGCTTGCCCATCAGAAAGGTTGTCAGTTCAGTGGTTTGAATCCCCAGTAAGCTCCCACTTGTCCCGGCTTCTGCCAACCTAGTTCGAAAGCATGTAAAAAATGCAAGTAGAAAAATAGGGACCAATTTGATGGGAAGATAAGTGTTCTGTGTGCTTTCGACATTTAGTCATTTATTTATTTATTTATTTGATTTGTATGCCGCCCTTCTCCGAAAACTTGGAGCGGCTCATAGAATAAACATAAAAACACAGCATACAAAACAAAAGCTCAGAAAGACAAAACTTCTGGTCCTGGTGACCAACTCAGATTGGATCCTGCAACATTATCATGGGACAATGTGATGACTCCCCCAAATACCTCTTTAGATGTCAGCTTGGGTGAGGATCAACTATTCTTGGCACGTCAGGAACTAAGTTGATGGATGGCTCCGAGCCGCTGTCTGTGATGGATTTGGCTGAAGCACAGCTGCAACAGAACAATCCTGAGGCTCCAGGTTGGGGGAAGCATGCAGCTGGAGCTGGTCAGTGATGAGGAAGAGGAACTGCCTTCTATACCTGATCCAAGGACACATAGGGCATAGAAAAGGCAGGAGCAGCGAAGGACAGCCAGAGGCATTACACTGAAATTTGGCTATTTAGCACAGAAAAGACATGGAAACGATGCCGGGAATGGGTTTGTTTTCTAGCTGTGGGTTTTGTGGTCATTGTGATTCATGCCTCACTTTGGCTTGACACCATGCCTTGACTTGGCTCATGCCTTGGGAACTCTGGACTTTTCTTGCCTTGTTTATCTCTCTTGGGTTGTGGATTTAAATTTGTCAGGCGGCTTTATTTTGATTGAGGAACTTCCAAGTGCCTTGTGGACTCCATAGATTAGCATTGATCTGCTTGTGGCTGGACTTAATTGGGACATTCTGGGTTTTTGATGAAGGGAATTGTTGGGTAATATTAATAAACTCACTAAACCAGAAACGTTTGTGAGCAAGCAGGAAAGCAGCCATTCATGATAAATGATATCCACCTAGATAATTTCCAAATCATTTAAAAATATAAATACAGAGGTCACTAAATGTGATGCCCTTTCCTATGTATTAAGAACTAATGAAGTATATTTATTTAATTTATATGCTGCCCAACTCAACATCCAATAAAGAACAGATTGTAGAACTGGGACTGACACACAATCTTGTTTATTCCATTGTTGTTGTAGTAGTAGTAGTAGTAGTAGTAGTAGTAGTAATAATAATAATTTATTAGATTTGTATGCCACCCCTCTCCGAAGAAATGCAGCTGATGTATCACTATTGTAAAGGATCTTCCCTCTAACATATATACACAAATTTCTTAGCGTTCATAATGGGTTTTTGATTTATATTTGGAGAAGAGTAAAGCATCACAGATATTTTAAAAGAATCAATATTGTTAAATTGTATTTAATAACTGTATTTAATTAGAACTATGGTCTACAAACTCTAATTACTACCATCTAGTAATCTGGATTTTTGTATCCCTAATTTAATAAGAACGGTACGAATAGGGCAGCTTGTAAACTAACAGGACTCTACTAATATATTAATTCTTGTGAATACACACAAGGGTGCCAAGTGAAAACACAACGGTAATTTAAAGGTCATTGATTTTATTGTTATCTGGCTAGAGACGAACGGCACGTCTACACTTTGCAGGCTAGAACGAATGGTATCATTATCTTTTGTTTTAAAAACAGACCTGTTATTTTTTCAGCTTCTTCTGGGCTGCTTTCTTTTTGACCATCTGCAACCTCTTCATAGCATTAAGCTGCGATTCTTGTGACGTGGGACCTTTCAGCGATGGGGATTGGTTGCCCGATTCTGTACTTGATTTGCTAGAGCTGCTCCCTGATGACGCACTGCTGCCATTTCCGCCAATAGTCGGGCTGTTGCCTGGGGCGGAACTGCCTGCATTGGGAAGACCTACTTTGCTTACGTTGTCGCTGCTCACAGAGCGAGAGAGACTAACTTTCCCCAGTGTCAGAGGGGGTAGTGGCTTCAACTGGCTAGGGTTTGTGCCACTGGCAGATGTTGCTTTCGACCCTACGCCTTTGGTCGTAGCCAGCCCTGACAAACCAGGGGGTTTCTGATTGTTTGAGCCACTGGCAGGCTTGCCGCTGGTACTCTGGGTGGCAGACCCCATCTTAGCTGTTGACGGGCCTGCAGAAGATGTCTTTGCTGCAAAAGCTGCCCATCCTGTAAGGCCACTGTTTGAGGAGGAGGAAACACTGGCAGTGGTGGAGTTGCCTGACATTGTTGCCGAAGTCTAAAATCAGAGAGAAACAAGTGTCACCTTACATGCAATCCAGCCGAGATCAGCATGCAAAGCAAAAGAGCCAAGCATTTACCTTCCTATCATTGTTAGATGAACAACTAAGTGGATTCTAATATTTATTCAAAGTCTCACAATACAAAAAGCACGTTAATATCTTTATAATGTTCCTGTCCAACCATAACCATAGCTTCAGCTTTTTTCGAGTACGTCACATAAAAACTAGCTCAATGATCCATTCTCATACCCCAAAAATCTCAGAATTATTCAAGTAAAAAAACTTGCTGGATCCATACCATTTTTTAAAATCAAAAATATTTTTAACATAAAAATAAATCTCAGGAATATAATTTGTACTTCTAGGGACAAAATTACTAGTGGTTTAGGCATTTAGATGTAATAGCGCGTGTTAATAGTACAAGTTACCATAGTACATAGGTTTCCATAGTATAGGTTTCCATCACAGTTATTTGCAATTGTTTCATACACTCAACCACAAATGGTGCTGTACAAGTCTCATTAAAATTGGTAGTACTGCACAAAATGTTTTCTAACTGTCACAAGATGAAAAGATGGAGCTTTTTGATCAGAAGACGAGAATCCTGCCAAACTAATTCAGAATTTTCTTGTCTATTACAAATACTGTGTAAAAGAACTCATATAAAATTCAACCATACATCCTGCATATTAATTGGTTTAAAATACTATCCTTTTTTTAAAAACTAAAATAACACACATTAATTTTGGTTCTGCATTTTTTGTGGCTGATAGTCAATGCCAGTGATACTTTCAAACTTTCAAGAAACTTAACTACCATGGCCATGGAATTTGTTTAGAAACTTCCTAAATTGCATTGACAGAAACAAAGACAGGTATTCCTTGACTTACAACCACATTTCAGTTGCTAAGTGATGCACTCGTTAACTGAGTGATCACAACTGGATCTGATTTTACTACTATTTTTTATCATTGTTGTTAAATGAATCACATGGTGAGTCATGTGGTTATTAAACAAATCCAGCTTCTCTATTTGACATTTTTCAAAGGCCTTCATAACTTCAAACTGTCATCATATGGTTTATAAGTCAAGAACTACCTATAACTTTAGCACAAACATTGTTGGTTATTTCCTTTTATAATCTTTGCTTTCCTTCAGTCTGTAATTAATACTGCACTAAAAGAGAAACATAATGTTTTAACATTTTTATTGTTAAAACTTATTTTACTTTATGCAACTTTTAGGTGTAAAATGTGATTTTCTTCGGAGAGGGGCGGCATACAAATCTAAGTAATAAATAAATAAACTTCCTACTAAAATAGCTTTTTTAATCTGAATGTAAAGGAAGAACAATTACAATCTTACAGATACAACATTATTATTATATCCTATCTAAACCTAGAAATAAATATATCTGAAAATAACCTCTGGTATTCTGCTTTTAAGTTGAAATACAAAATCTTATTAAATGTAATTGCATTGATAATGTTACTTAAATTATGTTATTTATTCAAAATAAGTAACAAATGGAACCAAATTAAGAATAAAAATATTTAACATTGAATTCTAGGTGAAAGCAGAGGATGGTATTATGAGGTTAGGAACATTACCAAAACAAAACATTACTTATTAGAAAAACTAAACAAAATTAAGCTAAAAACACATCTATAAATTCAACCAAAATTCAACCAGTCTATCAATATTTCACAGTACACAATGCACAGTACCTTGACCTCAGTCCTCTTAAATGCTAGGAAGGCTGGTGTAGTCTCCAATTTTAGCTTAATTTCTGGTTTCTTCATTTGTGGATCTTTCACAGCTGGAGCTACGGACACAACAGCAGGAGCTGGCTTTTGGGAAGGCTTTTGTGTTTTCTGAGCCTGTGTAAATTACATATTACATACATTAAAAATGTTAAAATAAAAATAGCTTTCTGCTTTAACACTACTATCTACTAAACACTGTGGTAACATTGGGAAATCACAATGAAGAAACTTGAGAGCTGTCCACCAAAACCCCAAGATCCCTTTCTTGGGTTGTCTCGGAAAGTTTGGTCCCCATCAGTTGCTAGGTATAATTGGGGTTCTTTGCCCCGATGTGCATAACTTTGCACTTGTTTAGGTTAAAATGCATTTGCCACTTTGTTGCCCACTCACACAATTTTGAGAGCTCCTTCTGGAGCTCTCGACAATCAGTTTCACTTTTCACTACCCGGAACAATTTAGTGTCGTCAGCAAACTTTGCTACCTCACTATTTACTTCTACATCCAGATCATTAGAATAAATTAAAAAGTAAAGGTCCCAAAACTGAACCTTGGGGTACACCACTTCTTACTTCTTTCCATCCAGAGAATTGTCCATTTATTGCCACCCGTTGCTTCCTACAATTTAACCAGTTACCAATCCAGGGCAAGACCTGTCCTCTAATTCCGTGGCTGAAGAGCTTTTTTAGAAGCCTTTGGTGAAAGACTTTGTCAAAAGCTTTTTGAAAGTCAAGATATACAATGTCAACTGGGTCCCCTTTATCTCTGTGTTTATTTACACCCTCAAAGAATTCTAACAAGTTAGTACACATTTATATTTACATATATGGAAATAAACATTTAAAATTTAATAAAATTTCATCAATTGATTTGACAAAATGTAGTATGAACCTACAGTATACCTAGTTTTCAAACTATTAATTCCAAAGACACCTACTTGAGACTTTGTAAAATTTCTTAATTCTTAATCTTTTATTAAAGTAGTTTACAAAGTCATCATCATTCCTGGATTTAAGAACATGGGCTGGTGAATCAGATTTAGCATAATCCCTTTGAGCTAAATTATTTTTTCACTTATCACTTAAAATATATATTTTTAAAAATATTGCTGTAACTACCAGTATTTTTGTAAAGGCAGTATTAAACTATTAAAACTAAAAGAACAGCAGCTTAAAAACAAAATAGCATATTTCAAAACATTCTAAGCATACTTTTTATTTTGTAAGAAAACAGCATTAGGAAAAAAAACAGTTCTGCAGCTGTCAGCCTAATTTATTACAGTAAACTCTTCTTCTTTCTAATCTTCATTTTCTAGTCCATTAAGGAATCTCTTCCATAAATAGTTCAACTAATATTTCCCCACAGATATGGAAGAAAAATCTTACCATCCTTTTAATCTGCCTGGTACATCTGGCACAATACCACACAACCCGTGGATCATTCATTTCCTTGTCTGTTACTTGAGGTTTGTGGCAGTCTTGGTGATAGAGGTTATGGCATTCCTGGCACTCCACTAATGGATTTCCAGAAGTCACTGTTATTTGTCTATAACACAAAGTAATCAATTAAACATCATTTCTTCAAACAATCTCTTGAAACATATTTTTACAAATTTGTCAGTATAGAGTGATAGCATCAAGATCACAAAAAAAAGTGCTACTGAACTAGTGAGACCACACTTGGAATACTGCAATCAATTCTCGTTGCCACAATACAAAAAAGATTCACAGACCCTAGAAAGAGTACAGAGAAAAGCAATAAGCGTGATAAAAGGGCTAGAGGCTAAGCTATATAAGCAGTAGTTAAGGGAACTAGGCACATCTAGTCTAACAAAGAGAAATATTAGGTGTGATAGAATAGCTGAGGAATTGTCACAAGGAGAAGGAGGTTGATTTATTCTCCTAAGCACCTGAGGATCCAATCTGGAAATAAGGAGACATTTCCAGACAGTGATAATAATTAATCAATGGAACTGCTTGCCACCTGGAGTTTTGAGTACTCCATCGCTGGAGGTCTTCAAGATTGGACAGCCATTAGTCCGGGATGCAATAAGATCTCCTGCCCTGGGCAGAGAGTTGGATTGAAGACCTCCAAGCTTCCAGCCTTATAATTCTTTCATTCTGAATTTTTAGCTGTAGAAAACTAGGAGCAGCTACAAGATCACAACAGTGTGAAATTGGAAAAGATGAACAGATAGGTATAGGATGAGCAATGGAGGCCAAAGTAGTGCTTTTCAATTCCAAATAACAAACCTGTAAGCCTAGGCCTACTTCTTTCAACCAATTTATTTATTTATTAATCAGATTTGTATGCCGCCCCTCTCCGCAGACTCGGGGTACCATACGTTTATTAATGGATATAATGTTTACAGGTTGCCAAGTCAAGGCAACCTGTAAACATAGTTATCAAACTTCATCATGCTATTTTGGGATTTTATTTATTAAATTTATATGCCACTATCTTATGGTTCATAGCTTCTTCCTCTCAACAAAAACTGACCAAAATTGTCAACAAAATCGTAAGCCAAAGTTTTTAACTTAAAGCAGATATATAAAAAGTTGTTGCTCTCAAAATGTTGCTGACCCGTAATTCCAGTAGTCTCAGTCAGAATGGTCAATGACTGAATGTCAACAAAATCAAAGTCACCATTCTTCCAAGTCCCGATTAATTAAAAAATGAAATGAATCTCAACTGCAGCATATATTTAATGGGGAATTCTAAATGCTAAATTGTGCAATGATATTGTCCAAATCATATTTCTTCAACTTATACAGTAAACATAAATGGAAGATAGTATATCATTACCTACTGAATCAGAAGAAAAGTTAGATTTTTAAATCATAAGAGTAATGATACATCAATAAGGGTGTAGAAGATTAGTATAAAAATCATATGCATTAAATTTTATTCTACTGGAAATATGTAAGTTACAGTATTAATTCTATATATAAGCAGAAATGTACCTTAATCAGATTAACAAAACACCATTTCCCTAATGGCTATTATTTTTAGATAACAGATCAGGTTACTTAATTACTAAGTTGCTTTTGTATATATCCCCATTAGACAGGTACATAGGTAACCATGGAAACTATTTGCAGAAGGCTAGGTAATTTTTTTTTTATTTAATAGGAAAATTAGAGTTACCAACTATATAGATGGCTTTGGGAACATTTTGCTGCTATAAAAAACAAATGAAGGCAAAAGGAAATCCTACGTTGTTTGATTCTATGCAACTTTACTCAGGAGTAAGCAGCTTTGATTCTGTAATAATTGGTCTTGGAAACATGAACTAAGATTAAAAATGTAACTGAAGATTTTTCAAAATTAATTGAAATTAATTGATTAATTGAATCAGAAAGAGTGATTATTTCCCAGTAACACAATAGAAGGGAATAATATAAATAATATAAAGGATAAACTTAAAAGATAAATGAATATAAAGAAAATATTTTAAAGACATTTTAAAAGTTGCCTTTCAAATGGACACAATTAAAATGGTCATAACTCCTGAAGCCAGGTTAATATATAAGTAACAATTTAGAAACCTTTCTATGTATACACTTTACCTTTTGGTAAGTATTATTTTATAGTCTCACTGCTATGGAATGTGAATATCTTCTAATAGATATGCTGTAGATACATATAATGTATGAGAAATCAATAGTATTTAGATCTCGCAACTTAGAGAATTGTTTAAAGTGTCAAGATCTCTATTTAGAGAGAAGATTCAATTTACAATTAATATTTAATTGTGGTCTTCATAGAATAGAATTTATTGGCCAAGTGTGATTGGACACACAAGGAATTTGTCTTTTTGCATATGCTCTCAGTGTACATAAAAGAAAATATATACAGTGTTCCCTCGCTTTTCGCGGGTTCGAACTTCGCGAAAAGTCTATACCACGGTTTTTCAAAAATATTAATTAAAAAAATACTTTGCGGGTTTTTCCCTATACCACGGTTTTTCCCACTCGATGACATCATATGTCATCGCCAAACTTTCGTCTGCTTTTAATAAATATTTTTTTAATAAACTTTAATAAATAAACATGGTGAATAATAATCTAAATGGTTGCTAAGGGAATGGGAAATTGTAATTTAGGGGTTTAAAGTGTTAAGGGAAGGCTTGTGATACTGTTCATAGCCAAAAATAGTGTATTTACTTCCGCATCTCTACTTCGCGGAAATTCGACTTTCGCGGGCGGTCTCGGAACGCATCCCCCGCGAAAATTGAGGGAACACTGTATACAGAATCATGAGGTACAACACATAATGATTGTAGGAGGTCAAATAAGCAATGATGTATGCTATAACTATTAAATTTTAAAAAACCTTACCTGCAAACAACACAAGCCAAACCCATCTCCATTGCAAAATCATCAGCACTAGTTTCTTCAAAACTAGAAAGGTCTGTCATGGGCAAATCCTTGCTTGTCTGTATTGTGATTGATGAGGCATGAGCTTCTGGCTTTTCTAGTCTTGGTTTTTTTGCAATGTCAATTCCTTCACTGATTTCCACTTTTATCTAACAAATGATATTCACACAACAAACAAAATGTAAACTCTGAGCAAATAAATATTTAATATATTCTGTCACATGTTTTCCCCCAAGTAATTAACTCTGTTTAGATTAGGGGAAGGAAAAGAATCCTATATAAGCTAAAAGAAGCTGGTGATAACAAAGGAACAACAGGATACAATTATTTATTTTTATTACATTTATTTATTAATTGAATTTGTATGTCATCCCTCTCACAAATAAGGAAAACTGAAGATTAATTGAATTTGTATGTCATCCCTCTCACAAATAAGGAAAACTGAAGATGTATATAGTACTATAGTATAGTCTACAGAAAGGGGCGGCCTACAAATCTAATAAATAAATAAATAAATAAATAAAATTGGTACCTTTGAATACAAAAGATCTAGTAACCCCCCCCCCCCCCCCGACACACACACAAAGTCAATATACCATGTAAGGCTTACAACAGACACTATATGTAAAAACAGTAGAGAATTATGGGAAGTCTGACACTCTGACAAACCAGCCACCAACAGGCACCTGGAGATAAACTACATCTACACATCATTCAAAAAGGACAGTCAAAAAGCTAGAAGACCACAGCAGCTTTTCACCAGCAATCAATATCAATTAAGCAGAGTTTAGCATCAGAATCAATGCCAAAATACCTCAATCAAGGAACCACCATGTTAGACAAACTAATTTAATTAGTCTACTATTAAGTTGAAAGTCTGCTGTTAAAATAGCTAAGTGAAATTGCAAGGGAAGACTAAATAAACATAATCTGAATAAAGTAACATGTTCTCTTAATCATTGAAAAGGAACAAAGTAACTTGTAAACAAGAAGGGCACTGTTTCAAAATTAAATGACTGACAGAGGAAATCACACTATATGCTGTGAAATAAATTAACTATTATTACATAACATATGGGAACCGCATGTATTTAAAGCAGTACTGTAGTTTTCAGCCTCCTTCATCTCATACACATCTCTCATAGTGGGACATCCAGGTTATGAAATAGAGAGTCCATCTCAGTAATGTCATGGACATTCTTGGTGCACAGCATTTCCAGTTATATATTTTGGCTCACTGAAGTGTTTTTGTAGACTTTTTGTGGCACACAAATGTGCATGAGACAGTGGTTGAAAACCTGATTAAAAGCTAGCAAAACTATTTTTATTTTTTTAAATTAGGTAACTTTATTAGAATCTCTTTCCTCAATACACCCACTAATTATTTAGAATTTAATGACCATTTGCGAATACAATGGTAATAAAAAAAATCGTTTTCTGGCCAATAAGCTCCTTTTGGGTGCCTAACCACAGTGAGAGTAATGCTGGCATAAGTGTGTGAGACAGAGCTTTAAATGAATAGGGAAGATGTGACCAGTGATCTTTATAACGTTATCTCGCTTCCCCAACCTCATCCCCCCTCTCTCTCATGTTTGCTTAACAACCACTCTGCTAACAACTTGATTGCTGGAATGGAACTTGGTTACTAAATAAGGAATGGATGTAATGTTCAAAGTATAACAATGGAATTTACCTTATCCACAATTCTCTTTTCCACCTCTTTTTTCACCTTTTCAACTACAGTGGACTTCCCATTATTGTTACTTGTAGGGAGGCTTGGAGCGGTCTTAACAGAAATTGGTTTCGGAATGGATACTTTGGGTTGATCTACTTCCTGAAAAATGTACAAAATGTTACATTTAAGAGCAAAACAGGAAATAATAAACACATCTCACAAATACATGGATTCTTAAGGCTGATGGACTGTACATGAATAAATCAAAATGGCTGTGTTCATGAAACATGCCAATTTTTTTAAAAAAATATTTGATAAGACTAGTGTGGTATGTAAACCAGTACTACTTCTGAAATAGGTAATAAATAGACTTATCATAGTTTCCCCCTATAATTAAGCTTTCTTAAACCAGGTTCTTTAATATGGCTACAGTATATTCTGGATAGAGTCACTAGCATAAGAAAAGATAGCATAGGAAAAGGCACATTATTTATCCATTTTTGAACCCATATTGATTCCTGGAAGCGCCTTGAACTAGTCTCTGCAGTTTTCTTGGAGAATTTTCAAAAATCGTTTGCCATTTCTTCCTTCCTACAGCTGGGATTACATGAGTGGTTTAAAGTCACCTAACTAGCCTTGTGTCTAAAGTAACAACCTCCTGTTTCTAGTCTGGAACTACTAAACCATCTACTAAATCAAAATGGGTCTTATTTATTGTTACAATATATGCCACATATAATTTCATTCATACATTTCAGTACCTTTTGTTGTGGACGATAACATGAATCAATTCCTCTGGATAAAGATTCATCAAGAAGTGCTTTTAACTTTTCAGCAGAATCTTTGCTCTTCGAATGCAAGAAGCCCAGAGCTTTCAAGAATACAGGGTCAAGTTCCAAATTCACAGTAGCAGCCATAGTAGAAGCTTTAACTAAAAAGAAAAGAAAATATCAATTTCAAGTATGCATTTGGCCTTCAGATCCCACATGTTTTTAAGAGGGTTTGGAAACAATTCCATTAGGAAAATCATTCCAGATTGTTGTTTGAAGAAAAGCAGGTTTCTTCCATTACTTTACTTTTTACAGGTTAAACTAATGCAAGCAATTAATGCTTCGGTTCAGATGCAATTTCTGATTTTATAAATTTAAGAAACCCAAATTTGATTTCAGAAGCTAGGATAGCCTTAGTTAAGGCTCATCTGGAAGCTAGAGTTAGCAACAGCAGAGAATAAAGCATTCATCAGTGAGAAATATGCATTTAACATTGCCTTGGATCTGATCTACATGTAGTTTATAAAATCATCTGCCACAATGTCCTACCTGCCAATGAATACTTCAGCTTCAACAGCAATACACGAGCAGACAATAGATTCAAGCTCAATGTAAACCGCTCGAAACTCGACTGCAGAAAGTACGATTTCAGCAAGAGAGTGATCAATGCCTGCACTACCTGACTCTGTGGTTTCTTCCCCAAACTCCAAAAACTTTAACCTTAGACAGTCTACTGTCAACCTCACCCTATTCCTAAGAGGTCTGTAAGGCGTGTGCATAAGCGCACCAGTGTGCCTGCCGTCCCTGTCCCACTGTCCTCACTTATCTGTATTTACTTTGTTCATGTTTATACCAATACCTGCTAACTTGTTTATGTTTTGACAAAACAAACCAATAAAATACAGTTGGTCTTGCCATATAGAGATTTCACTTTCAAAGCATTTTATCTTACATCTGTTTTGTTGTGATGATAAAGAATACTTTGAATACTTATTAAGCTTTTTTAAAATCTCAGTTACAGCACAGCAGAAATTTGGCAGTTCCCTCCTGACATGTTCTAAACTCTGAAAAGCAAGATTACTCATGGTCTCTCAAATATTACAAGCTGATGGAATTACAGCCATTTTATATGTTTGTCAAAAACAAGTACAAGATTGCAGGTATTGGTATAAACATAAACAAAGTAGGTACAGATAAATTTCAACAATAGGACAGTAAGATAGGGATGGTAGGCACAATGGTACCCTTATGCACACCCTTCACAGACCTCACAGTTTTTGGGGTTTGGGGAAGAAACCAGAGTCAGGTAGTGCACGCCGGGCATTGATCACTCCATTGCTGAAGTCCTATTTTCTGGAGCGGTTTACGTTAAGTTTGAATCTATTGTGTGCTCGTGTATTATTGCGGTTGATGGTGAAGTATTTGTACATTTTTCTAATCTCACCATCACATAAGATTCCATAATAGAAAAGTTATCATTTTTCATTTCATAACAATATCTACTCTTTGTGGGGGGGATATTCTTTCACCTTGCCGATATCCAACCTGGTTAATCCTAAACTGGTCTGGATTGTCCTTTTGTGCCAAACTACTGAACCATGTAGATCCGGCCATAAATGATATGTATGGTCTTATATTGTGGGTTTTAAAATTATTATTTTTTAATTGTTTCTCCTTTTAGATATTTTAATATTAACACTGTATATCTTGTTTTCTTTGGTTGTGAGCCGCCCAAAGTCCTTAGGGAGTTGGGTGGCATAAAAATTGAAAGGAAGGAAGGAAGGAAGGAAGGAAGGAAGGAAAGGAGAAAGGGAGGAAGGGAAAGAAAGAGGGAGGGAGGAAAGGAGAAAGAAAGAAGGAAGGAAAGGAAGGAAGGAAAGAAAGAAAGAAAAAAGAAAGGAGGAATGGAGGGAGGGAGGAAAAGGAAGAAAAAGAAAGAAAGAAAGAAAGAGGGAGGAAAAGGAAGAGAAAGAAAGAAAGAAGGAGGGAGGGAGGAAAAGGAACACAAATAAATAAATAAATGAATGAATGAATGAATGAATGAATGAATGAATGAATGAATGAATGAATGAATGCTGATTAATAAAAGAAAGGGCTGGATTGACCCAAGGCGCTGAACAAACAACGTTAAGGACCACCTTATTCTGTCTCACAAGGGCCGGTTTATCTCCAGTCATTCTCATTAAAAAGGGGGGGCATTTTTCTACGCCTTCCACCTGCCAAGTTCATTGCCTATTACGGGTACAACAGTAATTTTTAATTGTAATTTTAAAGAAACATCTTCATTCATAACAACAGAGGGGCAGCGACCGCAGAAGCGGACCGCGCGGCTAAACCCCCCTAAGCCCCCAACGCCTCAGGCTTCACTCTGACTTGACGAGAACATTACAAGGCCGCGCGCTCTCTTTTTTCCCGCCAAAACTGCGCTCAGCACCACCACCACCACCACCCGCCCTCCCCGCCAGCAGGTTACCGCTTTGGGAAGCTCCCCGCCGATGCCGGTCGGCTACCCTCTCACGGCCTGGCACCGGAAGCGGTGATCTCCAACCCGGACAAAAGCAGAGGAAGAGGTGGAGCTTCGGGAGGGAGAGAAGAAGCCGTTAGGTAAGGGATGCTCGGCGGGAGGGCAGCGATTCTCCGTCCCTGAGGCTCCGCCACCCCCCACCCCCATTCCGTTTCGCGGTTGGGAACTGAAGAGCCTCAGGCGCCTGGACGGCCGCTCGATTAGGAGGCTCCTGAGCCCCTGCAGAGCGCCGTGTCTCTCCCCTCCCTCATGTCTATAGTCACATGCCATTCGGAATAATAATTATAATAATAAAATACTTTTCAAAAAGCATGTGGAAGAGGATCGTAGGATGGAAAGGGGACCTCGGAGTGCTCTAGTCCAGTGTTTCCCAACCTTGGCATCTTGAAGAGATCTGGACTTCAACTCCCAGAATTCCCCAGCCAGCATTCGCTGGCTGGGGAATTCTGGGAGTTGAAGTCCAGATCTCTTCAAGATGCCAAGGTTGGGAAACACTGCGTCTAGTCCAACCCCCTGCTCGGGCAGGAGACCTTGCATCATTCCAGATGGATGGTTTATTTATTGATTGATTTTGTCCATTACACAATGAGGGTTTTAGTGGGTATACACATAGTAAAATACATAATGGAGGCTATAGAGCAGTGTTTCCCAACCTTGGCAACTTGAAGATATTTGGACTTCAATTCCCAGAATTCCCCAGCCAGCAAATGCTGGCTGGGGAATTCTGGGAGTTGAAGTCCAAATATCTTCAAGTTGCCAAGGTTGTGAAACATTGCTATATAGGATATACTCGTAGTAAAATATATCTAAGAAAGAATAGAAGAGAAGATATAGGAATAAAATATACCAATGAAAGAATAGAAGATATAGGAATAAAATATATCAATGAAAGAATAGAAGAAGAGATATAGGAATAGAAGAAAGGTATAGGAGATATAGGAGAGCAATAGGACAGGAGACTGAAGGCACTCTAGTGCACTTGTACTCGCCCCTTACTGACCTCTTAGGAATCTGGAGAGGTCAACCGTGGATAGTCTAAGGGTAAAGTGTTGGGTTGGGGATGACACTACGGAGTCCGGTAATGAGTTCCACGCTTCGACAACTCGGTTACTGAAGTCATATTTTCCAGTCAAGTTTGGAGCGGTTAATATTAAGTTTAAATCTGTTGTGTGCTCTTGTGTTGTTGTGGTTGAAGCCGAAGTAGTCACCGACAGACAGGGCGTTGCAGCATATGATCTTGTGGGCAATACTTAGATCTTGTTTAAGGCGTCTTAGTTCTAAGCTTTTTAGGCCCAGGATTGAAAGTCTAGTCTTGTAGTTTCGAGTGGAGGAGTGAAGAGCTCTTCTGGTGAAGTATCTTTGGACATTTTCAAGGGTGTTAACATCTGAGATGCGATATGGGTTCCAAACAGATGAGCTGTATTCGAGGATGGGTCTGGCGAAAGTTTTGTAAGCTCTGGTAAGTAGTGTGAGATTGCCAGAGCAGAAGCTACGTAGGATTAGGTTTACAACTCTCGAAGCCTTCTTGGCTATGTTGTTGCAGTGCAGTATTTCTCAACCTTGGCAACTTGAAGATATCTGGACTTCAACTCCCAGAATTCCCCAGCCAGCATTCTCTGGCTGGGGAATTCTGGGAGTTGAAGTCCAAATTTCTCCAAGTTGCCAAGGTTGGGAAACACTGTTGCAGTGGACTTTGGCACTTAGTCCATCTTGCCATCCCTGATGTTTTTTTAAAAAGTGTGAATCTGCCTTGTGCTTTGTTTCCTTAGTTGTCTGTCTGCATGCTTTAAGATGGAAAATAAAATCTAATTTCTTATTTTCAATTAACTGCCGCTACGGTATCTCCTTCCTATAAACTATCTGTTTTGAGGGGTGGGGTGGCCTACAGGTAATGTCTCCTTTGAATAGAATAAAATTCTTTTAAAAAATATTTTCTACCTCTTATTTTACATTTCTTGCTTTAAGGAAAAGATGAAAAGTGAAAACGAAGACCACCTCTATCTAGACTACTTCGATCACAAAGAAGACTGTATCTACCCTTTGCACACATCCATATCCTTGTTTCTGTTGGCATATTGTGATTGTAAGATCTTCAGGATATTTTTAGTAACTCCAAATGAATTAACGTCTGATACACAACAGACAGAGGAAATATTGTCAGAGTACCCAGAGATTAGCTTCATCAAAAGATCTGAAATTCCTGTGATGGTTCAAAGCTGCTGTTTACCTGCTGTTGTTGAAAAGAATGGAAGATTTTGTCGTGCAGGACTTGCTGTGGTATTGAGGTATATAGTACAGAAAACCTATGAGGCAGATCTATCGAACAAAGGTGTTTTGGAACTTCTGGGCTTTAAAAGGACGTGTTTGAAAGCTTGTGCTGAAGTGAGTTTATTATTAAAATTTTGAATGTGTTTTGCAATCAAGTTTGAATGCAGTTCTAAACTACTTAATTAATTAATTTCTATGATGCCCACTCCCACGGGACTCTGGGTGGCTAACAACAAAAATAAACATCTAACAACTGCACATAAAATTATATAAATACTAAAAAACTTTATATAGAAGCAATATATATATTTATATAACACAACAAAAGATATCTAGAGCAAGCTGTATAAAATAGTTAACAATATACTATCATAGAATATTCCCTGGAGTCCTGATTTTCTTTGAATATTAGGCTTAATGCTATATCTTAAAAATCTTCAAAACCAACTTATTGTATGGTAAAACAAAACTATTTTTTGAGGAATACAGACTTGGGGTTATTTTACAAATACAATACTTGCAGTTCAATCTGATCCAGTATGTATGACTAGATATTTATTTTTGTAGCTTCAAAACCAAATAATTTATGCCATTTCAATCAATTTGTTAGAATGTTTATATTTAACTATTGATTGTTACTATCATAGTTATCAGGTTGGTCGTCTTAGAGCTGATAGCAATTGCAGCCCGGACGCTGCCATTCGGGTTCTTTTATCCTCTTTGAGCATGTGTGGAGGGGGAAAAAACCCCCAAATGGTGGCATTCAGGTGGGTGGGGGAAGCCTCGCGCTGCGATCGTTACCAGCTGTACGATGACCGACCGGCCCGCACGAGTAGGGAGCATTTCACACCTGATACTAATCCTTCATTCCATGATCAGTCTCTTTATAACATCATTGGTGGTAGTGGCGATGATGTTGATGATCATGACATATCCAATATTTTTTTCCAGGATCTCACAATTTATACCTTCCTTCATTTTAACCTGTATACCTTGTAGTAGGTTGTATACCCCAAAGTCACCTATTGAATTTATTTACAGTGTTCCCTCGATTTTCGCGGGGGATGCGTTCCGAGACCGCCCACAAAAGTCGAATTTCCACAAAGTAGAGATGCGGAAGTAAATACACTATTTTTGGCTATGAACAGTATCCCAAGCCTTCCCTTAACACTTTAAACCCCTAAACTGCAATTTCTCATTCCCTTAGCAACCATTTAGATTATTACTCATCATGTTTATTTATTAAAGTTTATTAAAAAAATATTTATTAAAGGCAGACAAAAGTTTGGCGATGACGTATGACATCATCGGGTGGGAAAAACTGGTACAGGGGAAAAAACCGCAAACTATTTTTTAATTAATATTTTTGAAAAACCGTGGTGTAGCCGTTTCACGAAGTTTGAACCCGCGAAAATCGAGGGACCGCTGTAGTTGAAAGGGGCAGAAATTGAATATTCCCACTTGTAACTGTAACTGTTGCATCAACCGTTTCTATTTCTAGGTGAGTGAATGGACCAGGCTTTGTGAGATCAGTATTCCTCTGGCAGTTGAAAACTTTCTAAAAGTATCTCATGCTCTGCATAAGAATGTTCCCAAAGAGATACTGCTGTTTGAAAACAAATTGGGAGAACCTGTAAGAGTGCACAACGATGATAAAATTAGGAGACAGAAAGTTCAACAGCAAAAGATGCTTGACAAGACAGCAAGCACCGATATGTCCTCAAAAGAAGATCGGACTATGGAAAATCAGGAACCTGCTTCTGCAGGTTTGGAACTGAGGACAGCTTTCTCTAAACTAACTTTGCAGAAGATGCCACTTGCTACCAACAGGGAGCCCTCTCACATCAGGAAAATAAAAACATCTGAACTTCCACCTCTGGAACATATATTTGCTGAAGGACTTTATTTCACTTTGACAGACATAGTCCTTTTGCCTTGCATCCATCATTTTTTGGTAAGAATGAATAATTTATCTGTTATTTTGAATATGTCATAGAGGAAACAAAGATGCTTGATAACTCTGATAGTTGTAGGGTTTAAGCCAGTGATGGCCAACCTATGACACGGTTGCCATAGGTGGCACACGGAGCCATATCTGCTGGCACGCGAGCTGTTGCCCTAGCTCAGTTCCAATATGTATGTATGTGCCAGTCAGCTCATATTTGGCTCGCACAGAGGCTCTGGGAGGAAGTTTTTGGCTTCCAGGGGGATGGGTAAGGCATTTTTACCCTTCCCCGGCTGCAGTGAAGCCTTTGGAGTCTGGGGAGGGCGAAACAAGAGCCTGCAGGGCCCACCAAAATTGAAAAACAGGCCATTTCCGGCCTCCGGTAGGAGGGAGAAACTGTTTTTGCCCTCTCCAGGCATTGAATTATGGGTGTGAGCACTCATGCATGTGCAAAAGCGCATACCCACGCTCTTTTGGCACCCAAGGAAAAAAAGAATTGCCATTGCTGGTTTAAACAATTCAGTCTCTTTTTATATTTTGGAGTTTTAGACATTTAATTAGGAGTGAGTTCAAAATCTCCAACTTTCTATGGAATTGTAAACTGCCTACATTGTTGGCCATTTGTGAGAATGCCTATCAAGAAAATCAATATCCATATTTTTATATATTGTACATGTCACATATATTTACATATAGTGGTGGCTCTACTTAAGAACCTTTCTAGATAAGAACTGGGTGTTCAAGATTTTTTTGCCTCTTTTTAAGAACCATTTTCTACTTAAGAACCTGGGCCCGGAAAAATTTTCCAGGAAATTTGAGAGCGGCACAAAAGCCCGGCCAGTTTCCAGCCATTCCCCCTGGGTTTCTCTCTGGCGCAGTGTATATGAGGCTGCCTTGCGCTGGGTATATGGGAGGCGCGTGCTCCTCCTCGCCGCCTCAGAGTCCCTCATTTTTTTTTAAGCCTTAAAGTTTTGGATATTTTGATTCACCTCATCTTCCTTCGGCAGCGACTGTCCTCCTCCTCTTCTTCCTCCTCCTCCTCCCACTCAAATTCTGAGCTTTTATTTCTTTCCTAATGGGTTTGCTTTTACATTGATTCCTATGGAGAAAATTGCTTCTACTTACAAACTTTTCTACGTAAGAACCTGGTCACGGCACAAATTAAGTTCTTAACTTGTTGCTTATATCCTAAGATTTGTATTAATACAGTGGAACCTCGACATACGAGCAGCTCTACTTACGAGCTACTCGAGATAAGAGCTGGGAGGGGAGCGACATTTTTGTTCGCCTCCCGAGCTCACATTCGGGATACGAGCGCCAAGGAGCTGTCTCCTGAAGCCGAACGCTAACTTCCGCGTTCGGCTTCAGGAGACAGCTGCGAAGCGGCGCGCGTGTTTTAAAAGGTTGCAGCTGGCATGGGGGGCTCGGGGGGGGGGGTGCTGGCAAGCCCCCCAGGCCGGCTGCAACCTTTTAAAACACGCGCGCCGCTTCGCAGCTGTCTCCTGAAGCCGAACGCTAACTTCCGCGTTCGGCGGCAGCGGGTTTTTTTTTTGTTGCACGGATTAATTGACTTTACATTGTTTCCTATGGGAAACAATGTTTCGTCATACGAGCGTTCCGACTTACGAGCCTCCTTCCGGAACCAATTAGTCTCGTAAGTCGGGGTTCTACTGTATTGCTTCTTCATTGCTTATTTGACCCCTATGACAATCATTAAGTGTTGTACCACATGATTCTTGACAAATGTATATTTTATTTTATGTACGCTGAGAGCACATGCACCAAGACAAATTCCTTGTGTGTCCAATCATACTTGACCAATAAAATTCTATTCTATTCTATTCTATTAAGTAGAGGTACCATTGTATATAGTAGGAAATATACTCTTTGTACATCAAATTGGTGCATAAACATTTTCATCTTTCACTTTAAGGCGGCCTACAAGAAACACCAAAACAACCTACCACAGCTTCCTTTAATATTGAACTGGTACAAGAGGGTTCTAGAAGTACCTGGAATAAAGCAAGCCACTGTCAAATGCAATATAAAAAATACCTTGGATTGTCAATTACACCCTTTACCAAATGAATGCCAGCAGAATACTTTCACGGCTTTTAAAGAGCCAGAAAATGTTCCAGAGGAAATTCAGTTTATAGGTGGACCAAGACCAACAATAACAAAATTAATGGTAGGTAATTATTTTATTAGGTTACATATATTACCGGTAACGATTAAAATATTTCCTTATGTTTTAAGAACTTACCTATAAAAATAGTTCGGAGAATTGATGATGTTTTATCATGCTTGAAATGTTTTCATTTTTTTCTTAAATTATTCCCTGCAAAATAAAATAATTGGCTTCTGCATCAATGACAATGAATCTTTAACCAGGAAAACCCTGAGTTTGGGTTGCTTTAGAAATTTTGTACTACAGTAGTCCCTCGCTATACCGCGCTTCACCTACTGCGGCTTCACTTCATCGCGGGTTTCTGAGGAAGTCGATAGGCAGATTTAAACAGCCCGCCGAACTCAATCGGCAGGTTTTTTTAAAAAAAATATATATCTAAAATTGTAAATACTGTATTTAAATACTGTATCTAAAATAAATACTGTGTGGGAAGGGTTTATAAACACTTAAAACAATGAAAACTTACCAAACAATTACAATATAAATACTTAAATAAGTACTATCAGTCGATAAATTCCCCATCGCGGATTTCACCTATCGCGGCCAGGTCTGGAACGTAACACCAGCGATAGGTGAGGGCTTACTGTATAATGGAAGAGGAGAAATGTATTACTTGCTTAATTACATAATTATGTCTGACTTACGTGATAAAAATATTTTATTTGAACTTAAACTTTGAAGAAAATTTGAAGAGTAACCTCATGGTTGAGTGATAATATTTTGGTTCCCATTGTAAGAAAACGATGCCAGTTTTAGGTAGTTGAACTGTAAATAGTTTCTGGGGAATCTACTTTCATAGATAGTAAAGTGGATACATAATTAGACCACAATTAGACCTGTGAGCCACCCTGAGTCTTCGGAGAAGGGCGGCATACAAATCAAATAAATAAATAATAATAAAAATAATAGTCCTGTATTTCAAACATAACTAGCATCAGGAGATCATTAATACATAATACTTTTCATTGTACGGATAGAGCATTTTGAACTTTCAAGCAGGTTTCTAAATTGATGCTTTCTTTTCTTTGAAATTCAGGAAAAGGGGATCGAAGCAATGTTTTCACCTCATCCTTGCCCTAATTGGGCCCTAGATTGGGACAGTTTACCTGCCGCAGTCAACCCAGGAAAAGGTAAGAATCTTGATATTCCTATAAAATCATATTTTTTCATTCATTTGTCAAAATGATTTCTCACTCAAACTTTTTTTGAATATGATGTGATGTTCCTTCAATACACCAGGGTGATTCGACACAAAAATATGTAACCCTTCCCCGGTGCAGAGCTGAAGGGATTGGATACTGTAGCCTAGAGGATAATTCTCTGCCTTACAAGGCAAAGGTTGCAGGTTCAAGTCCCAGTGGGTATGGCTAGCTGATGAGGCCAAAATAAGGCCGAAATAGATCTATCCTAGTCTCCCTTAATTTTCAAATTCAGCAAAAAAACATGTGACATATATATATATATATATGTATATGTATATATGTTTTCATAGATTTTCATGGGTACAGGTATCTAGGTCTTGGCATATTCGGCTTTTATCCCGTGTAAGTTTCAGAGATTTCTGGTGATGTTTTGACGAGGTCCCACTGAAGATGACGTGTGGGACCTTGTCGAAACATCGCCAGGAATCTCTGAAATTTACACGGCATAAAACCCGAAAATGCCAAGACCTACATCTATATATATATAAAGCTGTATAAATATATAAAATATGATGTTGTTGTTAGCAGTGAAGCTACTAATTACCCATAAATAATATATTTGAAAACAAATATATTATTGAAAACAAATAGGATAATGATTGTGTCCTGTTTAGAATGTTCTTAGATTAATTGATTGATTGATTACATGCCATCAAGTTATATTCGATTCGATTTCAAGCAATCACGTAGTCTTCATTTGTATATATGTTATTGTTGTGAGCTGCCCCGAGTCTACGGAGAGGGGCAGCATACAAATCTAATAAATAATAAATAATAATAATATACCAGTTCCTTAACAGGCATTAAAAATCAGGCCCCAAACCAAAAATGACATGTGATTCTTCCAAGCTGAATTCTTTAATGTTTCACATCTGTAGACAAAATCTTGCCAGATTGAGCACTCTACTATCTGTATCTACAATATACTCTGTGAACTCTTAGGCTGTCTTCACCCTATTACTGTTACACATAGGGTAATATCTAGGCTGAGTTGCCTCTTACTCCTCTGGAATACAGTGATCCCTCGAGTTTCGCGTCCTCGAGCATCGCGAAAGGGCTATATCGCTAGTTTTCAACCCGGAAGTAAACTCCACCATCTGTGCATGCGTGCCCTTCCATGCATGCGTAGATGGTGGAGCTTCCCCGCCGGGCAGAGGCTTCCCTGGGTCTTCCCCCTCTTGCCCCGGTAAGACCCCAGCGGCGGCGCGAGCAACGGCGTGGGCTGGCGGGCGGCACGCGCGCGGAAACCCCAGCTCCGCTTCCCAGTTGGGAAGCGGAGCCGGCAACAGCGTGGGCGGGCGGGCGGCACGCGCGAGCCTGGGGACACCCCACCTCCGCCTCCCAGCTGGGAAGCGGAGCTAGGGTGTCCCCACCACGCGCGCGTTGCTGGAGAAAGCGCGCGCGCTTGGGGACACCCCACCTCCGCCTCCCACCTGGGAAGCGGAGCTAGGGTGTCCCCACCGCGCACGCGCTGGTGGGGAAAGCGCGCGCGCTTGGGGACACCCCACCTCCGCCTCCCACCTGGGAAGCGGAGCTAGGGTGTCCCCACCGCGCGCGCGTTGCTGGGGAAAGCGCGCGCGCCTGGGGACACCCCACCTCCGCCTCCCAGCTGGGAAGCGGAGCTGGGGTGTCCCCACCGCGCGCGCGCTGGTGGGGAAAGCGCGCGCGCTTGGGGACACCCCACCTCCGCCTCCCAGCTGGGAAGCGGAGCTAGGGTGTCACCACCGCGCGCGCGTTGCTGGGGAAAGCGCGCGCGCCTGGGGACACCCCACCTCCGCCTCCCAGCTGGGAAGCGGAGCTGGGGTGTCCCCAAGCGCGCGCGCACCCCAGGCGCGAGCAACGGGGTGGGCGGGCGAAGGGCGGGCGGCAGTGGAAGCAAAAACACCATCTGCGCACGCGCAGATGGTGTTTTCACCTCCGCACCGCTACTTTGCTAAAAATCGATCATCGCGTGGGGTCCTGGAACGGAACCCTCGCGATAATCGAGGGTTCACTGTACATCCTTATTACATTCCACCACATTATCATTAAAACAGATAATTGGCTACTCCTACTGTTTCATAGCATTTGCTTTTAAAAAAAATTGTCTTCTGGTCAGTGAAGTTCATTATGTTTTCCAAAATGAATGGTCCATTAATTTAAAATATTCTTGTTGTTAAGAAATTAACAAAGTTGCTCATTTGTGGATGGTTCAAAGGAACATCAGGCTTATACCTTGGGTTAGAATAACTTATAGATCATGCTGGCTAGAGAATTCTGGGAGTTGAAGTCCACAAGTCTTAAAGTTGCCAAGTTTGAAGACCTCTGTTGTAGAAAAAAACCCCTTTGGAAGTAAGGTAATAAATTTTCAGAGATGATTTACAGAATTTTTGAAAATATAATTTCTCTTTATTGGGCTTTGTCTTACAAGTTTGTGGCATTTATAGGACACTAGAGGGCAGTAAAATATGTAGAAATAGTGGCTTATTCCTTGTAATTACAGTACAGTATTCCTAAAAGTATATAAAACATCTGATAAGATTAATTCCACATTATGTAAAGAACTGGTTGATGCAAACTCTTTGAATTAGTTAAAAATAGGGAAAATGCTGCATGAAAAGATTCAAAGTCATGAGATACACTGAATAAGTAATTTGATTGCAGCCCGCCAGGAGTTGTATGGTTTTTGTGATATATTAATGAAATAAACTCAACAATTTCCTACTGGGCAACAGTTTTTAAGGCCTTACTTTATTATCTATCTATCTATCTATCTATCTATCTATCTATCTATCTATCTATCTATCTATCTATCTATAATCTATCTATCTATCTAATCTATCTATCTATCTTATCTTATCTTATCTTATCTGCCGCCCCTCTCCAGGGACCCTTCTCCGGGGACTTCTAATTATGTATTAGAAGGACATTTCCATGGTTCCACGTTATCTCTTCTGAATAAGGATGTCCAGAAATTTTGGATTTGTCATATTTCACTCAATATTCTAATTATATATTACTAAAAAAGTTGCCAAGCTCATGTTACCATTCTTACATTTTCATCACCATCATGGATCAAATCTCAAAGTGCGGAAGTTTTTGTTTGCTGGGTTGGTGATTATTATTTTTTTGGCTGCATTTCAGCAAGTTTGATAGAATCAGATAAAATGTTCCTGGAGAGATTAGATCTCTTTTTATTTTAACTGGCAACCTGTAAACTCCAATCACTTCCAAGTCTGCCTTGCACAATTTTGTGGTAGCAAGATTGGACTTTATTTCTGCTTAAGCTGGATGGTAAGCAGGGAGGAACCCAGAGAGAGGAAATTCTGTGGCCCCTACATGAAAGTTTGTTCCTGTAAAGTTGGACATAACCCAATTGGTTTAGCATAACATATCCTTATTGCCATTTTTTAGTGGTGGTTTTATTATGAACTTCTGGGTGTCAGCCAAAACTCTAGTTGCAAAGTTAAAAAAAAGGCCTGTCCCAAACCGCAATATCTTCAATAAAAAAATCAAATTTGTTTCCAACCGTTTCCAAGAACTGTATGTGTGTGTTAATATTCAGAATTGTTATAGACACACACAAGCAATTAAATGTATTTATTTATTTGTTTGTTTCTTTGTTTTATTCAACTTCTATGCCGCCCAATCCCCAAGGACTCAGGGTGGCAATATAAAAAGATTTAAATGCAATAAAAAGAAGTCAAATACAGTGATATCTCGTCTTACAAACTTAATTGGTTCCGGGATGAGGTTTGTAAGGTGAAAAGTTTGTAAGACGAAACAGTGTTTCCCATAGGAATCAATGGAAAAGTGATTAATGCGTGCAAGCCTAAAATTCACCCCTTTTGCCAGCCAAAGTGCCCATTTTTGCGCTGCTGGGATTCCCTTCAGCATCACAAAAACACGGAAGTTCGGAGGTGGTGTTTCCCATGGAGGGGAGCCTCAGGGGAATCCCAGCAGTGCAAAAAAGGGCGCTTCATTGGCAACAGAAGTCCGGAGGCGGGGCCTCCCAGTGACAGCGGCTTGGGTTTGTAAGATAAAAAAGTTTGGAAGAAGAGTCAAAAAAATCTTAAACCCTGGGTTTGTATCTCGAAAAGTTTGCATGGCGAGGCGTTTGTAAGACGAGGCATCACTGTATAAATATTTAAAAGTATAAATCCCAACCCCAATTAAAAACCCATAAATGAGTACTTAGTTATCCTTTGTCAGATATGTGATATGTTTTACTCCGCTAATCGTTACTGACTACAGGAGCTGTGTTCATTTCCGTTTCAAGACCGTTGAGCCAGAGCTGTCCAAAGACATTTCCACAATCATGTGGCCAGCATGATGTAACAAAGCTCTGTTACCATCCCACTGAAGTGGTGCCTATTTATCTACTCACATTTGCATGTTTTTCAATTGTAAGGTTGGCAGGAATTGGGGTGAGAATGGGAGCACACTGGAACTCAGATCTCAAACCTGAACTGCCAGCCAACAAGCCCAGCATTTTAATTGCTGAGCCACTGCACATAAATACATAATCATACATATGATAATGTTTACAAATTGGCAACATTCTAATGATCTTAAGAAATAGTTCGTAATTGTTAATAATAATTCTCTACATGGGGCTACCTTTGAAAAATGTTCGGAAACTTCAGATCGTGCAGAATGCAGCTGGGAGAGCAATCATGGGCTTTCCCAAATATGCCCACGTTACACCAACACTCCGCAGTCTGCATTGGTTGCCGATCAGTTTCCGGTCACAATTCAAAGTGTTGGTTATGACCTATAAAGCCCTTCATGGCACCGGGCCAGATTACCTCAGGGACCGCCTTCTGCTGCACGAATCCCAGCGACCAGTTAGGTCCCACAGAGTGGATCTTCTCCGGGTCCCGTCAACTAAGCAATGTCGCCTGGCGGGACCCAGGGGAAGAGCCTTCTCTGTGGCGGCCCCGGCCCTCTGGAACCAACTCCCCCCAGAGATTAGAACTGCCCCCACCCTCCTTGCCTTTCGTAAACAACTTAAAACCCACCTCTGCCGCCAGGCATGGGGGAATTGAGATCCTCTTTCCCCCTAGGCCTTTACAATTCTATGCATGGTATATATGTATGTATGTTTGGTTTTTATATTAATGGATTTTTAATCATTTCTAATACCAAATTACTATTGTACACTGTTTTATTGTCGCTGTTAGCCGCCTCAAGTCTCCAGAGAGGGGCGGAATACAAATCCAATAAATAAATAAATAAATAAAATTCTTGAATGTTGAATTTTGAGCATAAATTATTAACATCTCTGAGTAAAATAGCTGTTGATAAGAATTCCACCCAGATCATGAAATTGGAGAAGGCTGATTAGCCCTATTTGTTAAAGTCTGTTGCCCTAATTTATTTTCAAGTGTAACTCAGACAAGGTTTAAATAGACCCTGTCTATTTCGCAATTGGGAGAGTACATGATGTTCATGATTTTAATAAGGTTATTGTTCTACAGTTAGGCCAAAGATTGTTTTAGACTAGTCTTATATAGTGATTAGTGATTAGTCACAATCTTAGGGATCTCAATATGTCACTATGTTTCCCTCTAACGGATTCTTCAAATTATATTATTCAGTTATTATTTCAAATCATATTTATTTATTTATTTGTTTGTTTGTTTGTTTGTTTATTTATTTATTGGATTTGTATGCCGCCCCTCTCCAGAGACTGCATTGCAAATTCATGACTCTGAATGGCATGAATGTACAGTATGACTCTGCATATCTAACAACAAATTGTATAAAACCATGTAACAATGAAAACAGCATACAGTACATGTGGTCTTTACGGTCAGGATAAATCAACAAATCAACATAACAACTGTACTAGCCATGGGATATATACTTTATGAGTAAAATATGTCACAATGGTTTTATATCTTAAAATAAGGACCCACACACTATTATGTGGATAATTAATCTCAGGGATAATTCTTTTCCGTTTCCATTTAAAGGATTTGAAACTTAATACTAGTTTTCTGCTCAATCTCTCATCCAAGGCTATTTCATGTGACAGAGTGAATACAAAGGACAATTGATTAGAGATAGCCATGCTGTACATGAAAGAACAGTCTCTTCCTTTTTTCTTTAATAATTCACCTCATTTGAGCGGTTTATTTCCTTTTAATTAT